>NW_028239651.1:5000-27500 GCF_047967505.1 Dipteris shenzhenensis | reverse complement strand
TAAATGGAATGAATGAGTCTACGGGGGGAAAGTATGGATAAGGGGTGAAAAATGAAGAAAAAAGGGGAAAGAGAACGTGAGGGGGAGGGGGGGGGAAGTGGGGGATAGTCGGGATGAAGAAAATGAATCGGAGCTTTGCGAAACGAAAGTAGCAGTTTATGGAAAGGGTGGAATTGGTAAGTCAACAACAAGTTGTAATATATCAATAGCTTTGGCGAGACGCGGAAAACGGGTATTGCAAATTGGATGTGATCCGAAACATGATAGTACTTTCACCCCCACGGGATTCTTGATACCTACCATTATAGACACTTTGCAATCGAAGGATTACCACTATGAAGATGTGTGGCCTGAGGATGTCATTTATAAGGGTTATGGCGGAGTGGATCGTGTTGAAGCAGGGGGACCACCTGCGGGAGCTGGTTGTGGGGGATACGTAGTGGGAGAAACGGTTAAATCATCGAAAGAATCGAATGCTTCTTATGAATATGATACTACTCTATTCGACGTTTTAGGGGACGTAGTCCGTGGAGGTTTTGCCGCTCCATCGAATCATGCGGATTATTGCATTATTATCACGGATAATGGATTCGATGCCCCTTTTGCAGCAAATCGTATTGCTGCGTCGGTTAGGGAGAAGGCACATACCCACCCATTGCGATTAGCAGGTTTGGTGGGGAATCGGACATCTAGGAGAGATCTCATTGATAAACATGTAGAAGCCTGCCCGATGCCTGTGCTGGAAGTGTTGCCTCTCATTGAGGACATTCGGGTCTCGAGGGTGAAGGGGAAAACATTGTTTGAAACGGCTGAATGTCAATCAGATCTCAATTATGTTTGTGATTTCCATCCCAATGTGGCGGATCAGATATTGTCTCGACCAGAAGGGGTTGTGCCAAGGGAAATTCCAGATAGAGAATTATTCAGTCTGCTCTCCGATTTCTATCTGAATCCCGATGGTGGGGGGCAGAGGAATGCCCAGCAAACTCAACAGGATATTCTGCTTGATTTTACGATGATTCGAAACCGAAACTGCAAATTTCTTGTATGTGTACCCTTTCTGAGGAAACCCTTTCACGAAGACTCCCGAAACTCTCACTTTTGAATGTGAAACCGGAAATTATCACACTTCTTGCCCCATTAGTTGTGTGGCTTGGTTATATCAAAAGATCGAAGACAGCTTTTCCCCAGTGGTAGGTACAAAGACTTGTGGTTATTTCTTACAGAACGCTCTTGGAGTTACGATCCTTGCGGAACCTCGTTATGCAATGGCAGAGTCGGAAGAGGGGGACGTCTCGGCCCAATTAAATGATCAAGGGGAATTGGAGAGAATTTGTATCCAAATAAAACGAGATAGAAACCCTAGTGTCATTATTTGGATTGGCACATGTACCACGGAAATAACAAAGACGGACCTAGAAGGCATAGCACCCAAGCTAGAAAACGAACTTGGAGTACCAATTGTAGTTGCGCGGGCCAATGGATCGGATTATGCTTTTACTCAGGGAGAGGATACTGTATCAGCTGCCACGACGCATCGGTGTCCGGAATTTGACATATCTAGACACGAACAGAAACAGGATTTAGTTGGGGGTGTTGACACTGCGACGACGGAAGCGGGGGGGCTAATCCGGAGGGACGGAAATTAAAGAATCATGCTTCAGTTCTTTTTGGATCTCTAACTTCAACTGTAGCTTCTCAACCGAATCCGGAATCGAAACGTCAATCCATTCAGGTATCGGGGTGGTTACCCTCCCAGAGATATACTGAACTTCCATCATTAGGCAAGGGAGTGTATGTTTGCGGCGTGAATCCCTCTCTGAGCCGTACAGCGACGACTCTGATGCGGCGTCGTAAATGCCAGTTAATTGGAGCACCTTTTCCTATTGGTCCTGATGGGACGCGTGCTTGGATAGAAAAGATTTGTTCCGCCTTTAATATGGAACCTCAGGGTTTGAAGGAGAGGGAGGATGAGATATGGAAGAGTCTGAGAGACTATCTTGAGATAGCAGCTGGTAAATCTATATCTTTTACGGGAGATAATCTATCAGAAATTTCTATAGCAAGATTCCCAATTCGCTGCGGAATGGTTGTCTACGAAACAGGTATTCCCTACATGGATAAACGATATCAAGCTGCCGAGCCATCTTTCTCACGAGATACTTGCAAAGAGATGGGTACACTCATGCCACGGATCGTGGAAAAACCGGATAATTATAACCAGATACAGCGTATGCATGAATTAAAACCTGATTCAGCAATTACTGGAATGGCTCATGCCAATCCTTTAGAAGCAAGAGGTATTGATACAAAATGGTCTGTCGAGTTCACCTTTGCCCAAATCCATGGATCCACTAATGCGAGGGATGTGCTTGAACTTGTTACTCGTCCCCTACGGCGTAATAATAATCCGGGGCGTCTGGGTTGGAGTAACCTGTCGAAGCAGATGGTAACAAATCACTAAATTATAGAATTATTGGGTGACGGGAAGTGACCATTGAGGGAAATGCATAGAGACGTCTCCAAATTCTTAATCATGGGATTCTGTCTCCTCATGATTAAGAAATCCATCGACTCCTTTCCGAAGGAGTTGCTGTGCTAGCTACGGGAGTGGTACGGAGAGGTTGCCGGCACTCTACGGGAAAAAAAAAAAACTGAAAAATATGGGAAGGAAATAATTATGAACGTAGAAAGCGTTCAAATGTCGTTGTATCTACTGCAGGTTTCGCTGCTTACTCGGGTGAAGGTGGCAGGTCCACCTATAATATTCGGACTATATTATGGATTACTAACAACATTACCCGTTGGACCCTCCCAAATACTATCCATAAGAGCTTTTCTTTTGGGAGGGAATCTTAGTGGTACCGTCGCTTTGAGTGGTTTGATGATGGGATAGCTACTAATATTTCTGTCAATATTCTGTTCACCTCTATATGCATTGATAGTGAAACCACATGTTGTAACTGTCCCAATAGTACCATACATGTTATTTTACTGGTTCCGAACCAAGGATTTACCGGATTATCGAACTCTACGTCCGACCAATTCACTCAGTGACTTTCGAATCGGTAATATATTCTTGGATAGTTTCATTTTCCAGATTTTAAATCCAATTCTTTTACCAAGTCCCGTATTGGCGAGACCAATTCACCTATTTATTTTTCGATATAGCAACAACATAACATTTCTGATTAGTAGTTTCGTGGGTTGGTCACTCGGTCATATGTCATTCAGCTACTTGTCCAGATTACTTCTGGTTCGCGTAGAATATGATTCACCCATACTCTACCTGCTGATGAAACGCGTCATTTACAAAACTTTTAGTATTGTTGTTCTCATTAATGTACTGGTTTATTTGGGTAAGGCTCCAGTACCTCTCTTCACCAAGAATTTTGAAGACGAACTTGTCTTGCTCGATAACAATCTCCGGGAGTTGTCAGATTCGATGCTATGGATTTTCAAGTCGTGGCCCACGTCCTTGTTCGACCCATACAAACCAAATCGTCCTTTACGATATATAGAGAATAGCCGATTCGGCGGCGATAGCTTAGTGAAGAAGCAAGTATCAAATCACTTTTTCAGCAAATGTTTGACTAGTGGAAAACAGCGGTTGGCTCTCACGGCGTTACCCAGTTTGTCGATCTTTGGAGACCAGTTAGGAACCTCGTTAGAGGATTCGGATATGCCACTTCCAGCTCATCATCTGCATGAAGACTGGATTTTGAACCAATTCAGGAAAAACAAGGATTTGAATAATGAGTTAAAGGACCGAATTCGATTCCTAGACACCGAGCCTATCTTCTGGAAAGCGATGGAAAGAAGGACCGGATTGGCTGATAACGGAGGTGAATTACCTAAGATTTATGATCCATTTTTGAATAATTCATGTCGTGCTAGGATTCCAAACTCGGATTCATTCTGGATACTGTCTGATTCATTGGCATCGCAAGCGGTTGACAACAACGAGTATGCCAATGAATTGAATTCCGGTAATAAGATTCGGGATTGGGTGTCTATCAGGTATAAAGAGTTGAGAAGCAATGAGATTCCTCTTCCCCGGGAAGCATTACCTAAAAATGCTTTGCAAATATTTATTTTCATGTTCGAAACACCGGATGATGCCGTGATTGAAGTGTTGTGGGAGAAACAAACTATTCAGTTTCGAAGGGTGATTCCACCCCCGTAACTTGGGATCAAGTCTTCAAATTTTCTTCATCTCCGACAGAGTTAGCTTTATTCTTCACCTATCTCAGAGATGATTGTGGTGCCTTCGATTGGATCCGCTTGCTAGACGTACCTCTAATTGGTGGGGAAAGACTTGACTCTTCAAAACAAAAAATACGTTCGATCCTCGAGATTGAGGAACTGTCGGAGGAATTGGCCCGCAATACTCACTTAATATATGATAATAGGTTCGATGTCGCGGGTGGGTCAACTGATATTCGTAACAGAAAGTTAAAAAATTTAGCAATCAGCGTCGGGAAGACGCGGCTGAAAACACGCAGACTGGTCAAACGTTTTGCAAAAAGCTCTGATTTTCGTCGGAAACCTATAAAAGGCTCTATGCGCTCCAGAAGACGTAAGACACTGGTTTGGGAAGTATTTCAAGATAAGGCACATTCACCTCTCTTCTTTAGATTAATGGAACTACCCACTCCGTTTCGATTTCCTGCCGGAGAATTAACTGGTGTAGATTTTGAGGAATCGGCCGGTGACGCGAGGAGAGAAACTAGTACCCAACCCGAACAGGAACTAATATCTCTTTCATCCTCGAGAGAGGGGGAGCGAGCGAAATCCGACCGCCCAGCTATAGCAGCTAGGTTCGATGTGAGTTCCATCCACACGGGGCGGGGTTTATTATTGGTTATGCAATCGACTCTTCGGAAATATGTGAAACTGCCTGTATTGATAACACTCAAGAATTTCGGTCGTATTTTATTTTTTCAAGCTCCCGAATGGGATGAGGATTGGAGTGAGTGGCGCAAAGAATCCCACATCAAATGCACCTACGACGGCGAGGGATTCTCACACACTCGTTTACCCGGTCGTTGGTTGAAGGAGGGTCTTCAGATAAAGATTTTGTATCCTTTCCGGTTGAAGCCTTGGCGTACTCGCGGGAGGAGGCGCCCAACCATTTTGGAAAATGATATGAATCCCAGGTATCTCAAGACTCGGGAATCGGGGAGAAAAAATAGATTGAGGCGAGGAAAATCTCCATCTAGCTATTTAACAGCTTGGGGATTCCAAACAGATGTACCTTTTGGAACTATTAAGAAAGATCCCTCCTTCTGGAAACCTATCCGGAAGAAATTGATGAGAATTTTGAGACGTAGTCTCGCATTGCGGACTAGGCAAATGCGTCGTCTCTACTCCAAATTGGGTGTATCCGCAAGGTTTCCATTGGGGAAATTGAATTTCCTTCGTAAAATTGAAGGGATTTGGGAGAATTGGAGTGGAACCGATTTTGTTGGGGGAGATATTCCAAATGATACAGGGACCGGGTGGAAAGAGGGGCCGTCACACGGTGAACCAGGTACTGGTGGAATAGATGAAACATCAATTCCCATTGATAATAAATCCCGATACTTTGCGGGTACCGATGATGAACCAGTAAAAGATACCGTTGGTGGATCCAAATCCGAACCCGAATCAGACATGCATGCATTCAGAAATCTGTTAACCGAAGGGGTTGGCGGGGGTGGGCGTAGCACCAAATCACTCCGTTTTAGTAAACCGGGAATAGATGACAGACTAATTAATACAAATCTGACTAGTTCTTTGAGATTCCAAACGAAATTAGTCAATATTCAGGGAATTTATTTGAGATCCCGCATATCGGTCGCAGAATTGTTTGAGAAGTATCTTCTACTAGTAGCGGGATTATTTCGAAGAGTCAATAGAGCTTTTGCTCATTATCTCGACAATTTTGCTAGATTTCGGGTGCAACTGGTGAAAGTGACGAATCAAGTTGGTGGGGTTCATGGGGATGCAAACCACCCAATTCTAGCTATTTCCGGAATTAGGGAGGGAATACCGCGAGTTATCGATAATCAATCTATAGGATTACCGTCTCAGGCGCACATTCACGACATTCTGTGGCATGTAAGCATGAAAAACAACCTGGATTTGGATTCTTTGATGGAAATTGCGGAAGATAGCAAGGATGCGGGGTATCTCGATAACCGGAAGGGATGTAAGGATAATGAGAATCTGGATGATGCTTCGGAAGATTGGAATTATCCGCGCGGTGATCATGGTTGTTATCCGAAAGGGGGAGGGGAAACCCCAGAATTTTTTGATGGCGGTAAACATGACGGGGGAAAGAGCGATTCCGTGGGATGTCCCGATGACAGAACTGGCGGGATTGTACGTGGGTATGGTATCGATGAACATATTAATAATTTTGCTACGATGCGGGGACTTTCCAAACAACTTTGGGAATTGAATGCAAATGATTTGGGGAGTTTGTTAGGCTGTCCCGACAAGTACAACCTGTCATTGGAGTTATGGCAAAAAATTGCACCGAAGAGATGGAGATCGGACATCGAAAATTTATATGGATTCAGAAGCATCGGGGGAAGTTTTCTCGCCGAGCATGAATATGTATTTCGTGATAGACAAAACGATTATTCCATATATACTGAAACCCCTTTCCTCAGAGATCGAGTGAGAAATATCAATAAACGTCGTAAATACAGTTATTTGTTACATAGTTTTATTGATTCCTCACGAGATGTAGATATACAAAAATTTCCGGCGGGGTGGAATGCGGCGATAAGGGAAACTCGTTTAGGGAATCGTATCAGAGAACTTATTGCAGGGAAGGGAATTTCTCATCCACGAATACTTGATCCGGAACGTGAGTTGAATCCGAAATCCGATTTGGTGTTGTGGGTACGGATCCCGCGGAAGCAAAGGATGTATACGAAACAAGATCGAAATTTGTACCTGGGACTTCTATTTTGTGGGAGAGGGTTCCCGCTACCCCAAATGAAAGATTTCAGAGATTAGGCACGGATTACGGGTTACAGGAAGAAGAGATTGATTCGGATGAAATACTTCTAAGAGAGAGGGGGAGTCACTATTATATTTTTCAATGGAAATGGGAATCCGAAGCATTAGAAAGAGAATTATAAAGACTGAGGGATTTGATATCTCTCATCAACGTATTAGAAAATGAGCAGGATCTTACTTCCTTCTGTGTCAATATGGGTATAGATTGCGATTTGTTGAATCTTTTTCTCAACGAAGAGAAACGCGAGATTCTAGATGATTTGTTTGTTATTTCAGCCCATCGTTTACCGCGAATATTCGATGATTAGATTCTCATGTATAAAATGGTTAGTATCCCACTGAAATTTCGAAACAGATTCAAAAGAAGATTGAATAGAAATATATTTGGCGGGTGCATGCTGCGTTTGTCACTCATCAATGGGGAGAGGAATAGGAATCGCTCCTATCTCCATAACATCGAAGATCTCCTGCTTCCGAGACATCGTCGCAAATCGCGATTTCTCAGATCCCTATTGATTTTGAGCTCCGTGAAATCCGAAAGGGACCCTTTGGGCTACCCTTCTGGAGTGGAATGGATGAACAAGAGTGAAGAGTCTAGCGACCTGAGTGGGACTCAGAAAATCAAACGTTTCCTTTGGCCCAGTTATCGCTTAGAAGAATTAGCTTGTATGAACAGATTCCGCTTCGACACAAATAATGGAAGTCGATTTGCCACGCCCAGAATACGCATGTATCCCATTATTTGAGACGGGGGGGAGAATACGTAGATTCGACAATTTGCTCGACTAATATTACTAACATCTTGGTAATCTCAATCAAGTGTGTGATAGAAGGAGGGGCAGATACCTACCTTACTTATCAGATGCGGAGCTGTAACTACTCGTTGGTGGGAAACAAATTCCCACCGATAACCGAATCTATTGAGTGACGATTTCCCCGATTATAGGAGTATTCATCTCCCTCGCTCGGACCAATACTACCCGAATTAGTAGGCAAATCCTATACAATGAATTCGATAAACAATTATTATTACTACTATTACGGATAAGGCTATATCTACCAATTCGACGTTGATTTGTGAGAAAGGGGATACAGGGTCTGCTGAGTCTCAAATATGCTACTTGACCGATCAAGTCTCGAAACTCACTTCTCATTTGAAATCACATTCCAAGGATTACTCCTCTCAGAGGGGTTTGTGGAAATTATTGGGAAGACGCAAGCGTCTCTTAATTCATTCATCCAAAAAGGATCCGACTTTATACGATAACATAATAAGCAACTTGGGTATTCGGAGATTGAAGAGACGCCGATTCCAATTTATAGAAATCCAGTTCTACCGAAGCTAGGGTCTGCAAAAATTACCAGGAACATAATTCATGGGTATACCTCCTACGAAAGTGGATCCAGTTATAGTGAGTATGGGTCCCCACCACCCGTCGATGCACGGTGTCCTTCGACTTATTGTTACTCCAGACGGTGAAAATGTCGTTGGTTGTGAACCAATACTTGGCTATTTACATAGAGGGATGGAAAAAATTGCTGAAAACCGGACGATTCTGCAGTATCTTCCCCACGTGACGAGATGGGATTATTTAGCCACCATGTTTACCGAGGCAATAACAGTGAATGCGCCGGAGAAGTTGGCAAATATTCAAATACCGAGAAGAGCTAGTTACATACGAGTTATTATGCTCGAGCTAAGTCGAATAGCTCCCCACCCGTCATGGCTCGGACCTTTTCTGGCGGATGTCGGTGCACAAACCCCTTTTTTCTACACATTTCGAGAAAGGGAAATGATTTATGATTTACTTGAGTCTGCTACGGGTATGTGAATGACGCATAATTATTTCCGCGTCGGGGGAGTAGCGGTAGATTCACCATATGGGTGGCTAGATAAATGTTTGGATTCCTGCCACTATTGCCTCTCAAAAGTCGATGAATATGAACGACTTATCACAAATAATCCTATATTTCTGAAACGAGTGGAGGGGATAGGTGTCACTGGTAGGGAAGAAGCTATAGATCGGGGCTTATCCGGACCCATGTTGCGAGCCTCGGGGATTCAATGGGATCTTCGCAAGGTGGATCACTACGAATGTTATGACGAATCGGATTGGCGGATCCAATGGCAAACAGGAGGAGATTCATTGGCCCGTTATTTGGTACGAATCGGCGAGATGAGAGAATCCATAAGAATAATTCAACAGGCCTCGAGACTCCTTCCGGGAGGTCCATATGAAAATTTGGAATCTCGACGCCTTAGTCAGCAACGAAAGGAAATGGGATGGAATGATTTTGACTATCAATTTGTCGGTAAGAAATCCTCTCCCACTTTCAAATTACCTGAGCAGGAGCATTACGTAAGGGTGGAAGCTCCCAAAGGGGAATTAGGGATATTTCTGATTGGAGATGATAGTGTTTCTCCCCGGAGACGGAAGATTCGTCCGCCTGGCTTCATAAATCTGCAAATTCTCTCTCAATTGGTAGAAGGAATGAAACTAGCCGATATTACGACAATATTAGGTAGTATAGATATCATCATGGGGGAGGTTGATCGCCGAAACGGCAATTGGTACAAAAAATTTCGAGGAACGCGTGATTGACTTATTTCACAAATTGGGAGTTTCGAGAGATTCTTCCGAATTGATTTGGATTCTGATTTCCATTCCCACCCTTATCGTAGGAATTACAGTAGGAGTATTAGTTATCGTACGGCTCGAGTGAAAGGTATCTGCGGGGGTACAACAGCGTATCGGACCTGAATATGCAGGTCCTTTGGGAATTATCCAATCCCTGGCCGATGGAGTCAAGCTCCTACTGAAGGAAGATATTGTTCCAGCCAGGGGCGATACTTGGCTATTCAATATTGGACCAGCTGTGGTAGTCATACCAGTCTTTATAAGCCACTTGGTGATACCCTTCGGGCAGCACATTATTCTAGCTGATCTGAGTATAGGTGCTTTCTCTTGGATCGCCATCTCAAGTATCGTTCCCCTAGGGCTACTTATGGCAGGATATGGTTCAAATAATAAATATTCCCCTCCAGGTGGTCTTAGAGCTGCTGCTCAATCAATTAGTTACGAAATACCCCCAGCCCCATGTGTACTATCCATATCCCCACGTGCGACTCGCTGAATAAGATTGATGGGAAGAGGGTTATTCCGATATAGAGATTCGGAATGAAGAATCTTTCACTGATTTGACAGAACAACTGGATAGTCATCTGGGTGAGATCGAACAGCGTCTTGCAGCGAGTGAATCGAGTCCCATCCCCCATGTACGGGAGTGAAAGCATGTCCGAGCAGTAAACACTGTTTGCCCCCAGGTACGGGATAGATTTACAGGGCCTGAAGCGGGGACAAGAAGGGACTGAACCTCTTTTCCGGGATTGAGCGGGAGTGGATGGTCAGGAACACTAATATACACAAGAGATTTGTGAGAAGGGTGGAGAAAAAAGTTGCATAATAAAATCTCTTTTCTCTTTAATTGGATAAAGACTTAGCCTCGGTAGGGATGACTAGGTAGTACATCTTGAAAATCCCAATCCCGAGTATATTCCTATCTACTTAGATTATGACTATCCGGAACGAAGTAATCCTTTCAACGGTTTGATTTTTCTGCCCCTGGCGGAAAAAATTATTGATATATGCGAGTATCTCCTTTACGTAGTAGTCTCAAGAGGATTGGGATCATAGGAATCCTCAGGCTAATCCTCTTCTCGGCTGAAATAAAGATAGGTAGGGATCCATCTATGTGGAGATATAAAAGAAGTATCGGTAAATCCCATTCCACCGAGAAACGGTGGAAGATTCCGAATTATATCAAAAAATAACTGAAAAGGTTGAGATGGATTCAGAAGCTATCACTCCCTGTAGCAAACAGAATCCCATTGGTTGAGATTGGGACGCTCCTCAGGGGGGTGTCGCGCAAAGGAAGTGATTAACTACCAATCCCCCTCTCGGGTGACTTATGGGGAGCCGTATGAAATCCCAATTTCATGTACGGTTTCGAATCAGAGGTGGTAATAGCAATTGTACCGTCGACTATAATTATCTGATAGCTTAAGTACGGTTGACATAGTTGAAACACAATCTAAGTATGGTTTTCTGGGATGGAATCTGCGGCGTCAACCTATAGGCTTTATAGCTTTCTTCATATCCCCATCGGCAGAATGTGAAAGGTTGCCATTTGATCTACCAGAGGCGGAGGAGGAACTGGTAGCGGGTTATCAAACCGAATATTCAGGTATAAAATCTGGTTCATTCTATGTTGGTTCTTACCCAAATTCATTGGTTTCCTCGTCGTTTGTAACAGTCCTTTATCCGGGTGGATGGGATTCACCAATTCCATTTCTTCAAGAATTAGGGCAAATTTTTCCCTTTCGGACTCTCAGCAGTGAATCCTTTGATGTATTCGATGCAGTAACAGGTGTCATTACCACATCAGCCAAGTCTTATCTATTCCTATTCATTTCTATCGCAACGAGATGGACATTACCTAGAGTCAGAATAGACCAATTACTAGATCTCGGCTGGAAATCTCTTCTGCCCGTTGCTCCGGGAAATCCGTTGCTGACAGCTTCGTTTCGACTACCATCTCTAAAATGAGATATTCCCCTCATAGTTTACATCAATGTCACCCCGATTTTAATCTATCCAATCTCTAGAAACTAAGGAACTCCCCCAGGATTATCTATCACATGTTTCCCACGGTAACTGGATTCCAGGATTATAGTCAACGAGCAATACGAGCTGCGAGGTATACTGGTCAAGGTTTTGCGGTTACTCTAGACCATCTGAATCGTTTACCTGTGACTATCCAATACCCCTACGAGAAACTTATATCATCCGAACGATTCCGTGGACGAATTCATTTTGAATTTGACAAATGCATTGCTTGTGAGGTACGTGTCCGAGTATGTCTGATTAACCTGCCTGTCGTCGACCGGAGATTGATAAGAAGCATCAGAAAAAAACGATTAAGAAGTTATAGCATTGATTTCGGAGTTCGTATCTTCTGTGGGAATTGTGTCGAATACCGCCTAACAAATTGCTTGTCAATGACTGAGGAGTATGAACCCTCGACTTATGATCGTCACGAATCAAATTATGATCAAATGGCTCCGGGACGTTTGCCCCTCTCTGTCTCCCAGGATTCCGCAATTCAAGTAGTTCCAACTCTGAGTTATTCATCTGGGGGAGTCACGAAAGGAGATCCCAATAATCGAACTGTCACTCGTGGTGTCAATTGAATCTCCGTCTGAAGTTTGGAAGATAGACCGACTCCCTGGTTAGAAAAAATAGTAAGTCGGAGATGATTCAATATCGAGATATCTCTGCTATGCAGAGATATCCCTCCTTCAATTATTTCTACCAATAGGGGGGGGTGTGTCTACATAAGTAGGTCACACACATACACGTCGTTATTGAATAGTAATATAGTGAGATGGGAGAATCAAAATAACTGGGCATAATGAATCTACCTGAATCAATTTATGAATCTGTCTTGATACTAATCGAATTAGGTATTCTACTGGGAAGTGTAGGAGTGGTATTATCTGCTAATATAGTTCATCGGGACTGGTGTTTATCTGTATATCTCTCCCATATCTCGTACCGAATGCCGATTCTGTAGCTGCCGCACAATCGCCTATCTATGTAGGAGCTATAAATGTTTCGATCGTGTCTGCCGTAAGGTTATTGACGAACCAGTAGATCCAATTCAACCATTTCCTGGAATATGGGAGATACTATTGCCTTAGGAGCTTGTACGGGTCTATCTATCTTATCAACCACTACAATTCGAGAATACGAAATGGTCTGATATAAATCCAATCGACCCCATCGAGGGATGTTGTGGGGGGAGTCTCAAAAAACAACATCCAGCGAATTGGATACCAATTGTTAACACAATTTCTGGTTCCATTCGAACTCCTTTCTATCCTCCTCTAGTGGCTTCAGTAGGGGCGATTACAATGGCTCGTGGTGAAGGAATAACCAGACCCGACGAAGAACCTGCTTCGTCGTCTGGAGATGACTCCCCATCTTTCTAATTAATTACAACTTCTCGTAAACTCATCTCGTAGGTTAACCAATTAAGTTTCCGGGGGGTTAATACATCATGCACCGAACATGGACTGATTCTAGGTGCTTATCCCTATCGCGTTGGCTTTTCCGGATCAATCACGAGTCGAAACATGATTAGGGCACTGATGTGTCTTGAGCTGATTCTGAATGCCATTAATATAAATCTCGTAGCATTCTCCAATTTCTTTGACAATGAACAAATGAAGGGGGAAATCTTTTCAATATCCGTAATAGCCGTTGCAGCTGCCGAAGCTGCTATTGGGTTATCCATTGCTTCGGTCATCCAGCGTAATAGAAGATCGACTCGTATCGATCAATTTGATTTGTTAAAATGGTAATTGATTCGTCGATGACGCTATTTATTTGGGCGAATCGCTATTCAATGCAGGTGTATCACATCCAGCTGGTAATGCTGTCGTTTTCCCCCTAACAATTGCATTTCATTCCGAAAAATTATGTCATACCTATCTGAATCCCTACCTATCCCGTTCCTTAAATTGTCTTGTACCGTCCCTCCCATATTGCAGAACCCATTCATTTCACGAGGATGATGGGAGAGTTCCACCCACGGAGTGTCTATGTAGGTAGATGCGGAAAAACCAAATCAATACAAATCTTAGATTTGATTGAATGGAAAATAAGGGGAAGGGGCAGGGGGGAGGGTAGGTACACCTCAACAACCCCAACAGGAGAATATCTTTGACACGTCAATCCAATAGGAGTGAACAAATTCGACGGCACATTCAGTAAAGATCTATGACACATGTATTGGTTGCACCTAATGCGTAAGAGCCTGTCTGACAGATGCATTGGAAACGATCCCCCGGGATGGGTGTAAAGCCAATCAAATTGCTTCTGCTCCTAGAACAGAAGACTGTGTAGGTTGTAAGAGACGTGAATCCGCTTGTCCAACAGATTCCTCGAGTGTACGCGTCTATCCGGGAGCTGAGACGACTCGTAGTATGGGTCTAGCTTATTGATTCATCGGTCAAGAAAGAGATTCAAGAATCGAATCGTTTTCTTTCCAACTCATACTCAAGATTCATACTCAATTCTATTGAGTATGAGTTGGGGTATTAAGATTCCCCCCCCCCTCCCCCCCGCTAAAATATTTTTCCATCCACGATGAGTAACGTACCCTGGTTAACCACAATTGTTCTTTTTCCGATTCTGGCGGGTTCGCTATTTCCAATGCTTCCCTCCAATGGGAATAAGATCGTTCGGTGGTATACCCCAGGCATTTGTATATCGGAATTTCTACTAATCATTTATATCTTTCATTGTCACTTCCATATCGATGATCAATGCATTCAATTGGTGGAGGATTCTAGTTGGATAAATTCAATCAATTCCCATCGGAGTTCAGGTATTGATGGACTCTCCATGGGTCTCATTCTACTGACAGGATTTGTCACTACTTCGGCAACCTCAGCAGCTTGGCTAGTTACGCGGAATACACGTCTATTCTATTTCTTGATGTTGGCCATGTATAGCGGCCAAATAGGACTGTTTGCTTCTCGAGACATTTCGCTTTCCTCTCCTATGTGGGAGTTGGAATTAATCCCAATCTACCTACTTTTATGTATGTGGGGTGGGAAGAGACGTCTATACTCAGCCACGAAGTCTATTCTATACACAGCTGGTGGTTCTATCTTTCTCCTAATAGGAGCCCTAACTATGGGTTTCTACGGGACCCAGGAACCCTCCTTCAATATCCGAGATTTGGCAAGCAGATCACATCCTATATCACTAGAAGTGCTTTCTTATCTAGGATTCTTCGTGGCGTATGCCGTGAAACTGCCAATATTCCCTTTTCATACTTGGTTGCCAGACACTCATGGGGAAGCACATTACAGCACATGTATGTTGCTGGCTGGGGTATTACTAAAAATGGGAGGGTATGGATTGATTCGA
This sequence comes from Dipteris shenzhenensis, assembly GCF_047967505.1. Taxonomy (NCBI): domain Eukaryota; kingdom Viridiplantae; phylum Streptophyta; class Polypodiopsida; order Gleicheniales; family Dipteridaceae; genus Dipteris; species Dipteris shenzhenensis. The sequence goes on along the minus strand of NW_028239651.1, from coordinate 12,486 downwards.
ATTAATATGGAATTATTACCTCATGCTCATTCCATACCTGCTTCGTGGTTGGTGCTATTCGGATCAGTCCAAATTGTTTATGCATCCCTGATTCCGCCGGGTCAGCGTAACCTTAAGAGGAGAATAGCGTATTCATCAATTTCCCATATGGGTTTTGTAACAATTGGAATTGGATCCGTGACAGATACGGGTCTTAATGGAGCTGTGTTACAAATGATTTCCCATGGGTTAATAGGTGCCGCTCTATTTTACCTTGCAGGGACTTGTTACGATAGGACACGTACCCTTTATCTCGATCAATTAGGGGGGATGGCTACCCCAATGCCCAGGATATTTACTATGTTTAGTATCTTCTCAATGGCATCCCTTGCATTACCCGGGATGAGTGGGTTTGTATCGGAATTGATGGTATTTCCAGGAATAGTGACTAATCAGCATTATTCATCTATATCTAAGTTATCGGTTGTAGTAGTCGAAGCGATTGGTACAGTATTAACTCCCATTTATTTGTTATCTATGTTACGTCGAATATTCTACGGATACAGAATATCCAACTATTCGGATCCATATTCAGTTGATTCCGGACCGCGGGAAATATTCATATCGATTTGTCTCTCTTTACCAATCCTCGGTATCGGTCTGTATCCAGACATGGTTGCATCTCTACGGAATCACAAAATACTATCTATCCTGGTTCCGTACTCTTTTATGGGATAGTAGAGGGGCAATAAAACGCAGTATCGTTTGGATCGGTAGTCGAACATATCTATTCAATGAGGATTACTCTTGGAAGCGGTTCTGGTATTAATTCCTATAAGGGAAGGCAGTGGGAATCCATGCCGCTGGCGACGTAATTGCATGAATGTCTGGGTGAGGAATCCACAGCGCGATTCCTCATGCAGACTCTGATTCAAATCACGAATTGATTACATGTAACACTTCAAGCATCTGACGAGGTAACATTTTTTGTTATCTCTCCCCCGATCGAATTAGCGGTCTTCTACCTAATTATTAAGTAAGCCACCCGTGATTATGTAAACCGATTCCTGGTGGATTAACCCCTGAGAAACAAATCCAAGCAATGAAGAATCCTGTAGATGCTACAATAGCAGGCCCTTCCCCCTGCCAACCACTAGTTATTCTGGTATGGAGATGAATAGCATATATCAGCCGAGTCACTAATGCCCAGGTTTCCTTAGGGTCCCGGCTCCAGTAGGATCCCCACGCTTCATTAGCCCACACTGCTCCAGAGAGAATACCAACAGTCAGTAGAGGAAACCCTAAGCTGATGATTCGATAACTCCATCGGTCCAATTGGTGGATCAATCGGCACCTACGTGAATTCAAGGATAGTCGATGAAAACTGTTTCTCGGATTACTTCCTGCCTGCTCGTAGCAGTGTATATCCACTCCCGGAGAGGGGGTCCAGGTAGGAAATTCTTGATTTGGACCGGGGATAGAAAATTGTTCTGCGTCATAGGTGGCAATCGGTGGAGATGTTGCTGATGGAGATCCACATAACGAAGTCACATGGCTTAGTGGCATCATACTTACATGCGTCATTAACCGATGAGGTTGCAGAGCAGGTACTAGCGGTGTGGATTGTTGCATTTCCTCAGGAAGACCCAGAGTTGCGAATCCATGGGTCGACATGGCACCTGGTGCCGTGACTGCACCTGACCATTCGTTCCGACTCCTAATTCTCATAATTACATGCATTGGGGAGAAGCTCCGTGAAAGAAACATAGATGATTCATGTAGATTGCTCGGTGGTAGATGTTTGGGTTGAATCCGACGAATCGTCGTAAATCCCGTTATACAGATGAAAGCAATTGTCATACCTCCAACGCTCAAACTAATGAGTCTCTTGAGCTTGCGAGCCAGCCCCATCCGGTGAAACAGAGTGACGGAAAGAAGCGTAAGAAAAGAAATGTGAGCGAATATGTGCTCTATATCGGTGTGAATCGTAATGAGGAGAATCCAGTGAATTAGTGAGATTTTGGAGAGTATGTACCACCCACCCATTATTCCCAGGAGATTTCGGGTTTACCCCTTAAACGTCGAAACGGGGAGAATTCCCTATTCCTACTGCTTTTCCCAGTGGTTGTATCAGACACAGCCCTCGCCTGCAGGTTGAAATTAAATGCCGCTACTCGGATTCGAACCGAGATGCTCTAGCACTGCTTCCTAAGAGCAGCGTGTCTACCAATTTCACCATAGCGGCTCGCTACTCGTTATACTTATCGTAATTAATGATATCACATCTTCGGGTGAATCGTCAATCTTCCTGGGGGAGAGTACACACGCACAACAAGGGACCTTCCCTGTCTATAGTTGATTAGGTATACGGCGCTATACTTGTATAGGAATAACGGGATATGGCGTAGCTCGGTAGCGTGCCATCTTGGGGTGATGGAGGTCGCAGGTTCAAATCCTGCTATTCCGAATAAACGAGGTCGGAACATATTTTAAACGGAATAGAAGACGTTCCCGTTCCGGGAACGCAGATTTATCTCCCGATTCTCTTTGGGTGTTATCGACCCATACCCATTCGTAGTAGGGATAGAGATAAATCGATGATCGTGATCGAGACCCTTGTATCATAGGAAGGAAGAGAGGGATTGGGCTCCTTCTTCATGCACGTAACCCCCCCCCCCTCGTGGTTATTACCAACATTCATTGATACAACTCTGTTAGTATTTGGATTTTATTTACCGCACGGTACCGTCACGCAATAATATCAACATGTACCCGTACTACTTACTAGGGATCCAAATTCATCAATAAGTTCCCTGACAATCACTTATCTCGTCTTCCCCGTTCCAACAAACAAATAGTTCACTATCTATTCCGACCGACCCCACGTCCTATTGATACGGCAATTCCTGTTACAACCGGGGAGTACTACTGACCAGTTTCAGAAATTTTTTCATTTGTCACATAGTAAAAACTTCTCGACCGTCCAGTCAAAATGGATTTAGCTGGAGAAAAAGCTTTCGATGCTACTTCATTAGTTTGGGTCTTCCAAATATGATTGCGAATCTTCCTCCGCGACCTAGAAGTACGTTTTTTTGGAACTGCCATAATGAAATCTATCTATTCGGTTTTATCATCGAAATGAATGCGACGAGTATGTTGATACGTACGAGTAGAATCAATATAATGAGGGAGGGGGTGATTGCGTAGAATCATTAGAAGGGGAACAACTGGGGGAACTGGGTTTCCATTCTATGCAAAAGAATCCCAGCAAGAATCATTGACTTCTTTATGATAACAATTTGCTAACCAACCAACTCCTTTCCATTTAAGCAAATGGGATCTACTACAGATCGAACCAAATCCTGTCTGTATCCCGATTTCCTTCGCGTCTTCTTCTTAGAATGGATCTTCCGTATCACTTTCTTCCTCTCGAAACAGGGATGCAAGACGCGCCCCCTAGCAGTTGCGTTACTCAGCCGGGGATGTCCGAGATCAATTTTGGATCCGTGACAAACCAATGAAACTCGATATATCGACATTACCGTATTGGACTCTGATGCGTTGTGCCCAAGCAGAGCGAAGTGACGAACATCATAGAATCTCCCCGGTTCTACTCGGAGTTGTTTTCCTCCAGTATCAATTGCTGCATGTCTATCCGTAATAGTCTTGTCGTGTGAAAAATAACCCAAAACAACTCAATCGGTTTGGGGTCAAAAAATGGAACCTAGATAAGTATCTCCGACACATTTGATTCCTGTCAAGTCTCGACGCCGGGCTCGCACCAGAACGAGAAACAAATGGATTATTCGGTTTGATACGCGTGATCTCACCTGTCCATATATATTCCATTCTTCGACGCTCCATATATCTGACAACTATTGACAGAAAGAGTTCCAACCCGGGTTAAATATGTTTATGGAATTATCTTATGAATGTGCTTGGATTGTCCCCTCACGCCCATTCGTAACCTCTGGTTTGATCGGATTGGCATCGTTTCTTTTTCCAAAAGCCACTAAGAGCCTTCGTCGTATACGTGCTATGCTCAGTGTTCTTTCATTAGCCGCAGCTATGTCCGTCTCTATCGCAACATTCTGGCAACAAGTTACTGGTCGCTCCACTTTTGAATACTCATGGTCATGGATTCCCAACGACGATATTTCTCCAAAGATAGGATTTTCAGTTGATTCACTTACTTCCATTACGTCGATATCAGTCACCACCATAGGTGTCTTGGTTATGATTTACAGTGATAGTCATATGCGTCACGACTAGGGATACGTAAGGTTTCCCGTCTATTTAAGTTTCTCCACTGCCTCCACGTCAGGATTAGTGTTCAGTCCCAATCCAATACAGATTCATGTTTTTCGGGAATTAGTAGGGATGTGCTCTTACTCGCCGATAGGTTTTTGGTTCGCACGACCAAGTGCTGCTAATGCCTGCCAAAAAGCTTTTGCAACTAATCGTACAGGAGATTTCGGATTATTATTGGGTATATTAGGTACGTATTGGATAACTGGTAGTTTCGAGATCCGCGAATCGTGTGATTGATTTAGTGAGTTGATTGATAACAACAGCGCCGGCTCCTCCCTTGCCAATACATGTGCTCCTCTACCATTTTTGGGTCCGGTATCTAAATCTGCACAATCCCCACTCCACGTATGGTTGCCCGATGCAACGGAAGGACCCACACCTATTTCGGCTCTTATACACGCCGCTACTATGGTAGCTGCGGGAATTTTTTTTGTAGCTCGAATGCTTGAATTGTTTGAAACCTTACCTCTAAGCATGAATGTTATCTCCTGGATAGGCGGAATAACGGCTCTACTGGGAGCGACGATAGCTCTTGCCCAGAAGGATATCAAGAAAGGTTTAGCTTATTCTACTATGTCTCAATTGGGCTACATGATGCTGGCTCTAGGTCTCGGTGCTTATAAACCTTCGTTGTTTCACCTCATTACACATGCCCATCCCAAAGCTTTGCTATTTCCCGGATCCGGTTCAGTAATTCATTCGATGGAAAGGGTTGTCGGATACTCTCCCAATAGAAGTCAAAATATGTCTCCCACGGGTGGTTCGCGAAAATATATGCCAATTACTGGAATCACTTTTCTTTCAGGTACTCTCTCTCTCTGTGGTATACCACCTCTAGCTCGTTTCCGGTCCAAAGATGAAATTATTGCAAAGAGTTGGCTACGTTCCTTTCCCCCCGGATGTATAGCCTCATTCACAGCAGTTCCAACTGCTTTCTACATGTTCCGCATCTATCTCCTCACGTTTGAGGGGAATCTACGCGCCGGTGGCGGTACCAATTCATCCCATTCCTCTATGAATAGTGTCATTCGGAGTAACACCAAAACGATAGCAACGAGTGGAGATGGGTATGATGTTCCTCCACCCCCGCGAGACGAAGGAGTCGATTCAGCAGGAGGTTATGACGGGGAAGATTCAGTCGATAGAAAAGTTTCTGCAGAGTCCAATATTCGTTCTGAGTCTCTATATCCTAAGGAATCAGACGTTTCGATGGTATTGCCTTCAGTAGTACTGTCGATACCAACTTCGTTGGTTGGATCAATAGGAGTCAATCTCGCTGGAGGAGAAACTGGTCCCGATTTGCTATCCGAGTGGTTAACTCCCCTTGCAGGCTTTTCAGAGGACAACAACAATCCCGAAAATTTGGTACAATTGCTAATAGATTCAGCAGGTTCGGTTGGTCTATCACTAGCCGGAATATCTATCTCCTACGTGATTTATGGACCGATATCCTCTCACACACAACCTTGCGGTGATATTGATCCTTTTGCCAAACAATCTATGGGTTCATTTAACCGTCTCATTGGGGACTGGTCACACAACCGGGGTTACATCGATCATTACTACGATATCCTTCTAGTGAGAGGTATTCGATTCCTGGGTGAGTTAACTCTTCTTTTCGACCAATGGGTAATTGACGGAATTATTAATGGCACCGGTATTTTGAGTTCCATAGGTGGAGAAAGCGCAAGATATGGGGAGGGCGGGAGAGTATCTTCTTATTCATTCGGATTGATGATTGGTATTATTCTACTGCTAACTGCCTTCGTTTCTCTTGTCTCCTAAGAGTTTTTTTCTTCTCCTTTCCAAGATATTCCTTATACCTCTATAAGTATCCTGTGACTATTCTACTATGTTTTCCGGAAAAGGAGAAATAGAAACTAGTGATTGGTGATCGATCGATATGCATCTTGGGGTTGGGGGGGGGGCGATCAATCACGACCAAGATCAACCATGACCGAGATCTTCCACACCAGCCCCCCCCCCGATTCGTAGGCTCTATCCGAGAAGGCAAAAGGGATTGCTATCATTACTGCTTCTTCCTATAATGAGAGTTAGGGTGTACGCGAGGTTCATGAAGTCTCGAAGAAAGCTTTGGGTCTTCGAGTGGTTAACGTCTTGCAGATCAAGGGGCGGCTCAAGGAACAAGAGTCTCTGGAAGTATATGGGATTGAATCATCTGCCACTTTCCTCGGTAGCTCAGCGGTAGAGCGGTCGGCTGTTAACCGATTGGTCGTAGGTTCAAATCCCACCCGGGGAGATTCATCCATTTCCAGTAGGATAGAAGATAGTCTAGATGATGTACCTCCCTTCAATAGGGATAATACTTCACTTACGTCAGGGGAGGGGGAGGTACCTCCTCATAATATATATCGTAGAAACCGATAGTATCTTTGAAGATTTACATTATCCACATTCGAGATTCTCAGTAATGAGGTAGTTCTCCCACACCCGTATGCCGAATCGGGACTATAACCATATAGTCGATCAACCGATAGAGGATTCAATATCATGCCTATTTTAAGCTCTAATAATGGATAGAAGACTCCATACCCTCCCTTCTCTTGGCCAATCTAATGCTTCTAAGGATCCGAGTCTAGCGTCGCTTCTTCGAGAATCCCTACTCCAGAGTACTGAATGGTTGGGATAAGCAAATCAATCAATCTTTGTTTTGTCCTCGTCGGAGTCTAGATGTATCGAAGGCTTCTACTCGCTCGACTTGTTACTAGATTGTAAAACCGGAGATTCCACCCCCGGGAATTCTTCCCGATGGGGTTCCCCCCACAGGGGGGGATGTTCTGTCGGTGTGGATCCGTGACAATACCCCGTTCCGGAGTCCCAATCGGGACTATTCCCAACGGGGAATTCAACTCGAGGGGGAACCAATGAATTACTTGTAGAAGCTACTGCTGGAGACTACTAAATATCAGGCTTACTATACGAAAGAGTCAGGTCATATATCATTCCGTTTTGGCGAGAGAGTCATGCCTTTGCGAAGGATCAAGTCCCACAGCTTCAGCTCTGCGTCCGCGCCCGGAATCACAATCTTTGCTTGCCTACTTACCACTGAGAGGGAAGGGACGTTTAGGGATGATTTTGGGCGAGGAGGGATTCGAACCCCCGACACCGTGGTTCGTAGCCACGTGCTCTAATCCCCTGAGCTACAGGCCCCGTCTCCACTGGATCTGTTCCAGGA
>NW_028239650.1:37500-82793 GCF_047967505.1 Dipteris shenzhenensis | reverse complement strand
TGATTCACATCTCCCGGATTCTACTATACTAGGAGGAGTAGTGTAAAATTACTCACTGCGATCCACTTCTTCCCCGAACCACAGGTGAAAGAGAGAATGTAGGAGTCACCATCGGAGCAGCCCAAGCAATACTAACCATATCCGTGGTCGTAATTCCTATCCCTTCAATTCAATTCTATTGAATTCCTTTTCCTCCAACTACTGGGTGCTTATATGGATGAACCCGAATCGAAGTCAGTAACATATCGTACATGGGAATCAATTTCTGTTTCATATGATACCCGAGTGGGAGGAGGTAATAAGAGTGCGGATCCGTCCACCAATATATTTTATAATGTTACCAAGTCCCAATCCCCGAGGGGTTGTCAATCCATATAATTTACTCCTCGATTCCTGATACACTAAGATCAGGATTGCCTATCCGTGGCATATCCGGATACATCTAGCGTGATAGGCCATAATATACTATGGAGCATCTCGATTTGTGTCCGGGTCTGGCGCGGTAGTCAATCCCGAAATCGTCGAAATTATTGATACTGGCACAACAAGGCGACACCCAGATTCGAACTGGGGGATGAAGGATTTGCAGTCCTTTGTCTTACCACTTGACTATATCGCCCTTCTTTCACCTGCATCGAGGCACATGATTGATAGATGGGGGACTCGATATTAAGTATACCACTGAATGGGAATATTAGCAAGCTGCTCATTTTTCTGTATCGGATTGAGCTCGTAAGTATGTCGGATACTAGAAACCTTTTCTCCCCATCCAATCAATTTGATGGGTTAGGAAACCTTGCTGCCCACCCCCCCCACTTCCACACACATCCTTTTTATACTATGCATCCCCAGGCAGCCAACACCAATTTTTCCCTAGATTGCTCCACTATCCTCTGACTTACTCGGATCCCTACTGCCCACCCCCTGGTCTTGTTTTCCCTCCTAACACTCTTGGAAATATCTAACGGATCCTTCACGCTCCCCACCCCCCAGAAATGGTTCGCATAGATACCGGGTTCTACTTCGAAAAGTTTTTCCCTTCCTTGTCAATTTCACCCTCCCCACATTGATATTGACACTCCGTGGCAACAGCAGGTAGATATTATTAGGTCGTCCACCTTTAGGGATAGATTCTCGAATCTCAATAGTTCTTCTGATCCACCTCGGGTTGGGGGGGGAGGGGTAAACCAACGATTTGACACAATGGATTGATTTTCAGTAGTATGTGAAGTGATATTCCCCGTATCAATGTTTACCGGATTGCTGTTCCACGAATCGATACTTCACGGCGCAAAAACTGGTTCTTCGCGGTAGTTGCTTCGCAGCGAGAATCGCAACAACTGCGCCAATTGTATCAATTATGCTGACGTTAATGCCTCCAGCGTCTTCTGGAGATCCAGCGAAGTGAATCTGTCTAACTAGGCACCTAGAATCTTTGTGATTTCGTGTCGAGAATCCCCATTCTCGTTGTGTCTCACCTTACCCCCACTCACCATATCGGTGGAATGACGGAATCGAGCCGATGGTTGATAAGTGGATGATAAAGATTTTTTGGGTGCAGGGAAGTCTTCCATCAGATCATTTTGAAATCCATTTATAGTTTGTTTGACACCTCCAATACCTCAAGAACCGCTGATGATGGTGGTATCTCCTTGGCCAACTCGGGAACAGTCTTCATCGGGAGAATCTACCAAATTCAATCCCTCACCCGGGAGAAAGAGAGGGGAGGGGGGATGCGAGGGAGAAGGAATCACTAAATGAATTGATGAATAGGTATAGGAGGGTTTCGCACGAGGATAAGATTTCAGTACAACATCAATAGGAGATAGGGAGATGTTCGTATTGCCAGAACTTGGATGAATTCAATTTGAGGGATTCAACTGCTTTGTTCATGAAAGATCATTTGAAGAACCTGATGATTTCCCAGAGATTGAAGATACGGATAAGGAAGTCGAATTCTAATCAATTAGTGAATAGTATCGATTGTCGGAACCTCCGATTGGGAGGAGAGAGGCTACATATCAATGTATCACATATTCATCCGATCCATATGTACCAGCTTAATTGATTCGGAAGAGAAGCGGAATAGTAGAAGAACAGGATGTGTTTCTCGGATCTATTCCCTCGATGACCTCCCAAGGAACATTTATAATCAATGGAATTGCTAGAGTTTTGATTAACTAGATATTGAGGAGTCTTGGTGTTTACCACAACCGCGAGTTGGACCACAGGGGATTTTTCACATATACCAGCATGATCATTTCGGATTGGGGAGGAAGATTCAAACCAGAAATAGATAGAAAGAGTAGGATATGGATTCGTATCAGCAGGAAACGAAAGATATCCATTTTGGTTCTACTTCTAGCTATGGGACTGAGTACGGAGGATATCCCGCGGAATGTACGTTATCCTAAGATTTTTCTGAATCTACTCAGAGAATCGAGAGAAACTATCGAATCTTCGGAAGATGCTATGCTAGAACTTTACAAACATCTATACTCTCCGGGAGTCGATGTGGTGTCTTCAGAATCCATATTCCAGGAATTGCAGAAGAGATTTTTCCAACAAAGGTGCGAATTGGGACGAATTGGTTGACGAAATTCAAACATCAAACCTAATCTCGATGTACCTGAAACGGAACATTTCCCACTACCCCAAGATCTATTAGCTGTCGCAGATTATTTGATAGAGATAAGCTATGGGATGGGTAACCTCGATGATATAGACCACCCGGGAAATCGACGCGTTCGGTCTGTAGCGGATCTATTACAGGAACAATTAAAATTAGCCCTGAATCGTCCGGAGAATTCGATCCGATAAAATATCCATAGAGCCGTCAGGCGTAGACGTCCATTAACTCTCGGGGGATTGGTGACTTCCGCACCACTCACAACAACTTTCAACGAATTTTTTGGCTCACATCCTTTGTCGCAATTTTCGGACCAGACCAATCCACTAGCAGAAACAGTTCATAAACGAAGATCAAGTTCTCTAGGTCCCGGGGGATTGACGCGGCGAACTGCCACTTTTCAAGCTCGGGATATCCATTTCAGTCATTACGGACGTATATGTCCCATCGAGACATCTGAGGGTATGAATGCTGGTCCTATCTCATCCCTAGCTATTTTTGCAAAGGTTAGCAATTCCGGATCCTTACGAAGTCCCTTTTATGAAGTATCCAAATCATCTATGGAAGGACAATTAGTAGATCTATCACCCGTCGGGGATGATTATCGAATAGGAACTGGAAATCTGTTAATAGCAGATTGGAGGACCGGGGAGAAGGAGCTTATATCGGTTCGGTATCGAGAGGAGTTCTTAACCGTTACGTGGGAGGAATTGGATTTACGAGGTATTCATCCCCTACAATATTTCCCCATTGGAGCTTCTCCTATTCCCTCCGTCGAGCATAATGATGCAAACTGCGCTTCGACGGGTTCTAATATGCAACGCCAAGCGGTTCCACTTTTCAGACCTGAGAGGTGCATTGTAGGAACTGGGTCAGAAGGTTAAGTAGCCCTAGATTCGGGAAGTGTAGCTGTATCCGAACAAGAAGGATGAATTTAATATACCGATGGTAATGAGATTACTTTATCCTCCAGGAATGGAGATACTATAACTAAATTGAGGATATATGAACGTCCCAATAATAATACTCGTAGACATCAGAAGCCTACAGTTATTCAAGGAGAACTTCTGAAAAGTGGAGAAGTTGTGGCGGATGGAGCAGCAACCGTTGGAGGAGAACTAGCTTTGGGTAGAAATATACTAGTAGCTTATATGCCACGGGAGGGATACAATTTTGAAGATGCAGTACCGATTAGTGAACGTTTGCTATATGAAGATGTTTTTACATCCTTTCATATCAAGAGACACGAAGTTGAGGTTCGTGCGACGAATCAGGGTCCTGAGATAATTACGAAGGAAATACCCCAATTAGACAGTTATGACCTTCGTCACTTGAAGGATAATGGGCTTGTAGCATCAGGATCTTGGGTAGAAACAGGAGATGTTCTAGTGGGCAAATTGACGCCTCGAGAGGGGGGGGATTCATTACGTGCCCCAGAAGGAAAATCATTACAAGCGATTTTTGGTATCCAAGCAGTCAACACAAAAGAGAGTTGTCCGAAAGTCCCTATTGGTGGAAGAGGTCGAGTCACTGATGCCATGTGGGTCTATCCTGAGGATAATCCCATGAATAATTCGGAGATGATACATATATATATTTTGTAGAAACGTAAGATACAAGTAGGTGATAAAGTAGCTGGCAGACACGGTAACAAGGGTATTATATCAAAGATCTTACCTAGGCAGGATATGCCTTATTTACAGGATGGTACGCCAGTAGATATGATACCAAGTCCCTTAGGAGTACCTCCGCGAATGAATGTAGGATAGATTTTTGAATGTTTGCTTGGGTTGGCAGGGGAATTTCCGAAGATGCATCACAGAATAACACCTTTTGATGAAAGACATGAACCAGAAGCTTCTAGAAAACTGGTATTTTCGGAACCATTTAAGGCAAGTACAGAAACATCCAATCCGTGGTTATTCGAACCTGATCATCCCGGAAAGAGTAGATTAATTGATGGACGAACGGGTGATACTTCTGAACAATCGGTTACAATTGGGAAAGCTCATATGATGAAATTGATTCATCAGGTTGATGATAAGATTCACGCATGATCCAGTGGGCCCCATGCACTTGTTACACAACAACCTTTTAGAGGGAAATCCAGACGAGGGGGACAATGAGTGGGAGAAACGGAAGTTTGGGCTTTGGAAGGTTTTGGTGTATCTTATATATTGCAAGAAATGCTTACTATTAAATCCGATCATATTTAAGCTCGTTATGAAGTACCTAATGCCACCGTGACTGGGAAACCCGTACCCAAGCCCGATACTGCTCCAGAATCTTTTCGATTGCTAGTTCGAGAATCATGATCTATGGGTTTCAATCTGGATCATAAATTGATACTTGAGGGGGATTCGAGAAGGGAAAGTAGAAATGTTTAATCGAGATATTTTCAATAAAAACAAACAGAATATTATTATCCCATGATTCATCAACAAAATTACCAACAACTCCGAATTGAATTGGCCTCTCCCGAACAGATTCGTAGTTGGGCTGAAAGAGAATTACCTAATGGAGAAATTGTTGGGTAAGTTACTCAACCTCATACGTTGCATTATAAAACCCATAAACCAGAGAGGGATGGTTTGTTCCGCGAAAGAATATCTGGGCCTATAGAGAGTGGAGTTCGTGCCCGTGGAACTTACCGATCCGTTGATAATGAAGAAGGAGATTCTAATTTTTGTAAGCATCGCGGAGTGGAATTTACTGACTCCCGGGTTCGGAGGTACCGAATGGGATACATCAAATTGGCATGTCCAGTAATTCATGTGTGGTTTTTGAAACGAATCCCCAGTTACGTTGCGAATCTCCTTACCAAACCTCTTAAAGAGTTAGAAAGCCCGGTATATTGCGATGTGTGACTTGGTTATACGTTCCAATTACCACAGAATGATCACAATCTGTCATCCCATCCGGTAGCGGTGGGATGCCTCCCATTTCGACATATCTTCCGTGGGGAGTATCATGTGGCTCGGAAAGGAGTATCGGAAAGATCTATAGATACTAAGGGAGGTTACTCCTCCAAGGTCAATTCCTATTAATTCATCGACTAGACTTCGTAATATAAATCACTACTTCTAGAATCAATCCAGATCTTTATCGGCGAGATCCTCCACCCGAGCCCCTTTCCAGATGAAAGATTATTCTATGAGGAGATATGGTTGCGGAAACTTATTCATCGCAGATACGTTTTCAATGACGTGACAACCATCGGAGTAGAGTGGGAACCTGGGGAGGAGTAATAACTGGATTATGAACAAGAGAAACCCCCCTTGTCCCTAATCAGAACCAATATTTCTGTGGGATAAGTATGTATACATGCAACAAGGGGGGATGAGACTACTCAGTAAAAGGATTTCATCAATTTTTGACTTGAGTAACGAATAGCTATTCGATTCCCAATAAGTTTGGTTATCACGTCCCAATGCCACCGCGACCTCATATCTCGATATAGCTATTTGAGCCGGATGAGAGAAAACCCCGACGTCCGGTTCTGGGGGGGGGGGGGGGGGGTTCCCACCCGACCTATCCCGATCTTTTCCTTGCTAGGCCTGTAGCTGAAAAACCTACTCCATTGTGATCGCGAGGCTTGTTCAACTATGAAGATTGCTCGTGGAGAGACATTTCTACCATCTCTTTTTCTACTCTAAACTTCGAGTCTTTCCAGGGGAGGGAAGTGGCTACTGGAGGGGATGCTATTAAGAAATGATTAGCTAGCTTGGATTCGCAGAGTGTTATGGATTGTGCGTATCCGGAGTGGCAAATATTGGCGAAGCAGGGATCCACCGGGAATGAGTGGGAGGATCGAACGATTCAAAGGAGAAAGGATCTTTTAGTCAGACGGATGAGACTGGCTAAGAATTTCCTTGGAACAAACATAAAACCAGAATGGATGGTTCTGGACTTACTACCGGTTCTTCCACCTGGATCGCGACCAATAATCGAACTCTATGAGGGTGAGTCAATTACTTCTGATTTCAATGAACTTCATAGGAAGATAATTCACCGGAATAATACCCCTATCGATTTTCTACTGGGAAGTGAATTCACACCGGACGGATCGATTGTGTGTCAAAAGAGACTTATTCAAGAAGCTGTAGATGCCTCCATTGATAACGGTATACGTGGGCAACCAATGAGAGACATTAATAACAGGCCTTACAAATCTTTCTCTGAGGTTATTGAGGGGAAGGAAGGATGACTCCGCGAGAATTCGCTTGGAAAGCGGGTTGATTATCTGGGTCGTTTCGTTACCGTGGTAGGTCCGTCTCCCTCGTTACATCAATGTGGATCACCCCGAGAACCGTCGATAGAGCCTTCCCAAGCCTTCGTAATTCGTAATTCAATTGGACGACGCGTCGCTCGTAACCTGCGAGCTGCTAAGAATATGATTCGGAAGAAAGAATCAATTATACGGAAAGTTCTCCAGGAAGTTACGTAAGGTCATCCTGTATCGTTGAATCGAGCACCTACATTGCATAGATTGGGTATACAAGCGTTTCAACCTATTTTAATAGAAGGGCGTGCTATTCGTCTGCATCCATTGGTTCGCGGGGGGTTCAACGCAGATTCTGACGGAGATCAAATGGCCGTACATGTACCTTCATCTCTAGAAGCTCAGACTGAGGCTCGTTCTCCAACGTTTTCACATACAAATTTATTATCTCCTGCTACGGGGGATCCCGTATCTGTACCAAGTCAGGACATGCTTCTCGGGCTTTATGTGCCGATGACTGAGAATAAACAAGGGATTTATGGAAACAGACATTCTCTTGCCACGGACGGGGAACCCAGTTCGTCCTCCAAGATACCTTATTTCACTAGTTATGATGATGTACTCAGGGCCAAGTAATTGAGGCGAATCGATTTGTATAGTCTTTTATGGCTCCGATGGAAGACGGATCTACGTATGATTAGCTCTAGAAATCGCGAATTGCCCATTGAATTTCAATACGAATCCTCGGGAACTTCTTTCCAGTTTTACGACAATTATCAGATTAGGAGGGATGAAAAGGGTAACATACTTGGCATATATATCCTCACAAATGCTGGTCGTATTTCGTCTAATCAACAAGTGAAAGAGGCAATACAGGGTACTTCTCAGCATCAGACTCAATCGATACCAGCTATAGAAATACAGAAGAAAATCCCGAAATCAACTCGTTTTATGAACTGGAATAATGAAGAATGAGGGAGTTTTTGACGCATCTGACAGATATGATCAATAGTTTGGATTTGCCGGTCAATGATGGTCATAAGATAAAAAAGGTTGAGGTTCCTACAACGGTCGATCAAGCTGAGTCGCTTTACTACAATAAGATGATGGACAAAACCGCGATGAGACAACTCATCAGTAGGTTGACACTTCATTTCGGGATTACGCATACGACGAATATCCTGGATCAAATAAAGAGTTTGGGTTTCGAACAAGCTACAAAAGCATCTATTTCATCAGGCATCGATGATCCTTACGCAGTACCTATTAAAGGATGGCTTGTAGAAGATGCAGAGAAACAGGGTTCCGCCTCGGAGCAGTCTCATCGTTGCGGGGGTCTACATGCTGTAGAGAAATTACGTCACTTGATCGAGACGTGGTATGCGACAAGTGAGTGTCCGAAGAGAGAGATGAATCCAAATTTCAGGATGACTGATCCTCTGAATCCAGTCCATATGATGTCTTTTTCAGGAGCCTGAGGAAGTATATCCCAAGTCCACCAATTGCTCGGTATGAGAGGATTGATGTCGGATCCACGAGGACAGGTAATTGATCTACCTATCCGTAGCAATCTGCGCGAGGGTTTATCTCTGACAGAATATATCATTTCCCGTTATGGTGCTCGCAAAGGAGTGGTGGATACTGCGGTACGAACATCAGATGCTGGATATCTCACACGTAGGCTTGTCGAAGTAGTTCAACATATTGTTGTGCGTGAAAGAGATCGTGGGACTATCAGGGGCATTGCTGTGAATCTTATTGGGGGGAAGAGGGATCCACACGAACGATACCACAACAGAGACTAGTTGGACGTGTGTTAGCAGGCAATGTATATCTAGATATGAGACGTATTGCTATGCGTAATCAGGATATTGATAATGAACCCGCCAGTAACTCAGTAGTAGCGACTGAACCGATACATGTAAGATCTCCCCCGACACGTAAAAGCATTTTCTGGATTTGTCAATTGTGTTACGGCTGGGGTCTCGCCCACCACGACTTGGTGGAATTGGGAGAAGCTGTAGGTATTATTGCGGGCTAACCAATCGGAGAACCAGGAACCCAATTAACATCAAGAACTTCTCATACTGGTGGAGTATTTACGGGTGATATCGCAGAACATGTATGAATCCCGTTCAATGGAATCATCAATTCCGATGAGAAGTCATTATATCCCACACGTACGCGACACGGACAGCCCGCTTGGATGTGTCAAAATGAATTACCTATCTCTATTAGAAGTTAAAATGATACACACAATCCTGTGATTCCAGCACAAAGTCTACTTGTGATTCAAAATAATCAATATGTTGAATCGAAACGAATCACTGCGGAAGTCTGAGCCAAGGAGTTTCCTCTCAAGGAACGGATTAAGAGAAAGATCTATCCAAATTTAGAGGGGGAAACCTATTGGAATGGGGTCGTGTATCACTCGCCCGAAGATATACATAGTAATATTCATGTCGTGCGCAATAGCGGTCATGTACGGGTCCTTTCAGGAACCTCTAGTGATTCCAATGGGAATTCCTTTTATGAAGATCAAGATAGAATTGATACCAGATCCCATTCCAACGAGAGTAAACGCGAGCTTCGGGAGGTAAATTGGGAGAATATTAGTGTCATTAACTCTGGATGTTATCAGGAATGGATATGGGAGTCCGGAATCAATGTCGATTTTGAATCTATCAAAAGTGAATTGAATTCGTCGAGATTTGTTTCAACTCCTTCCATGGGTCGAGGTGGGGGAACAGAGGTGGTTCCTCTATCACCGGAACAGGAGGGTCGGTACAGGAAATTATCTTACGCAAATTCCGAGTTCCGTATACTCAATAACGTGATTTTGGATCGGAATGAAATTATTGCTATTTGCGAAGACTCGAAGTATCGAACCAACGTTTCGGGAGTTGTAAGATATGGTACTGCAGAAGTAGAACCCATTGATGAAGGAGAATTGGTTTCTGGCAGTGAAACAGCAAGTTCTAGATCGCGGTATAAAGTCACCAAAGGAGGTAACTCTTCCTTGATCCCTGAAGAAGTGTATACTATTTGCGAGCCTTCCTCATCCATTTTGGTGAAGAACAACAGTGTTGTCGAGGAGGGCACACAAATAACTTCTAATATTATTAGTCAGATGGGTGGGTTGGTTTCGCATAGAAAAGATACCCAATAGTATCAAAATAAGAATCTTACCCGGATATATCTATTATCCGAAAAAGAAAACTAATATATCTAAACAGGCTGATACTTTGATTCCACCAGGGCATCTGATTCTCGGTGAATTCAAATCTGATAATTGGGTTTATCCCCAACCAGTTGCATCGGCTAGAAGAAGGAAGCCCTCTGTCTCAATAAGAACAGTTGTAGAATACAATGTACCTGGTGATTCTCCAATACGAATGCCTGAAATACCAAAGACAGAGAAAGACTTGGGAATTCAAGTCTTTACCTATATCTTTTACAGAGACGGCGAAGTAGTAGAAATAAGTGACAACACAGATATCCAATTGGTTCAAACTTGTTTAGTGGCTGATTGGCAAGAATCCCCCCCTCCCCCGGAAGGGTCGTATCTGTCTCTCACCAATATTAAGATAAGTGACAGTCTTAGCACCTTCCTCCAGGTTAACCCAATGGGACTTTCCAATCCGTTTTTGTCCCCTGAGACAAGAGCTGGGGAAGCTCCTCCACAACTGGCGCTCGGTGGGAAGCTATCCCCCATCAATTTGAATTCACGCGATGAGAATAAAAATAAAGAATTTGTCGGATATCGAGGTACTATTCATGTAGTACCCCAACAAGGTGCATCCTTCTTAATCCTATCACCATCCAATCTTTTTCGTAACCCCCTGCCCCCCGACCCAGACGGAGGGGTATATGGAAGGGGGGGTGCATATTCCGATAATTCTGGATCGGGGGGTATGACTGTCTTTCGTAACAACATAGATTCAAAAGATCCCCACTCGGATTCTGATGCTGGATCTATTTGGAGAGGTACCGCAGGACCAAAAGGAGTATTGACAGATTTTGGAGAATTTTATCCTACTACTGGTGGAAGGGGAAACAAAAAGTTGGGCCTTTTAGGTGATTCACAAAATAGCCCCTACTCTTTGTTGTTTTCCTACTCCGTATCAAGCAACAAAGTCTCTTTTGCCGAGGATCCCTTTGTCGATGAGTCAACAGATGCATCGGGACGTAGGTATTGGTATTCAATAGATGAAAATGAATCGATATTTGAATACTCCCCAGATTTATTGGTGGGAGGATGCTTCCCCAGATTGATCTTCCCCCCATCATATTTCCCCGGAGCAAGAATTCTGCCTATTAATCTCGGACTTCTGGTCAGTGAAAACGCATGCATTTACGGGGGTGATATCTGCCTCCAATCCGGCCAAATCATAGCTATTCACCGAGAATACTCACCAATCAGAACAGCCAAGCCTCTCCTAGCAACTGAGGGGGCGACTATTCATAAGAATTACGGAGATATCATTGGGAAGGGGGATACATTAATAACATTACTACACGATAGATCGAGGTCTGGGGATATTATTCAGGGTTTTCCAAAGGTTGAGCAGTTGTTGGAATCTCGTTCCACCGCTTTTACCTTAGCAAGAATCGAAGATATTTCTGATAGATGGAGGAGAACTATTACAAGATTAGTTGGTAATCCTTGGAGTCATTTCACGAGTGCCGGAATAGGTATGGAAGATTGTCAACTGGTTCCGATTGATCAAATTCAAAAGGTTCATGGATCCCAGGGGGTGTAAATATCCGATAGGCATATAGAAATCATCATTTGACAACTGACATCGAAAGTAGTAACGTTGGAAGATGGAATAACTAATGTTTTCTTACCCGGAGAGCTTATTGAATCATCATAAGCGTAACGAATGAATCGCGTCTTAAAAGAATCGAATTTCTACGAACCTGTTGTATTGGGAATGACAAAAGCATCTCTTAACACTACTAGTTTTATATCAGAGGCGAGTTTTCAAGAAACTACTCGGGTACTGGCTAGAGCCGCTATTCGGGGTCGAATCGATTGGTTGAAGGGACTGAAAGAAAATGTCATCCTTGGTGATCTCGTTCCCATTGGGACCGGCAGTCAGGAGGTTATTCGTCAACTAGATGTAGAGAGAAATACGGAATTTTATTTAGCTATTAGTGATTTTAACATCTTCAGTCGAGAGGCAAGGGATATTCCCCCTCATACTTATTACGGGAGGGAGCCGAGTTCCCACCATAGATTAATGATTCACGAAGGATTGAGACAACCCCTCCCCGGAGTCAATATTGGTGAATGAGATTCAGAATCATTTTGCGACGTAGCATCTCGGGTATGTCTCACTCAATAATCCCGACCAGTGAATCGTAATAATTACGTAACTTCCATAAAAATCAAATCAATCTGCGGCTTTTCGTAGTTCTTTTTTGGGGGGGTAAAATGCAACAGAAAAATTGGAATATCGATCCAGAAGGGATGATGGAGGCGGGGGTCCATTTCGGTCATCAAACCCAAAAGTGGAATCCCAAGATGTCACCTTATATATTTACGGAACGGAAAGGTGTTCACATTCCCGATCTAACTCAGACTGCTCGTCTCCTATCCGAAGCCTGTGATTCGGTATCCAATGCAGCGACGGAGGGAAAAGAATTCTCAATAGTAGGTACAAAATACCAAGTAGCTGATCTAATTGCATCGGCTGCGACGAAATCTCGATGTCACTACGTGAATGAAAAGTGGCTCGGTGGCATGTTAACGAATTGGTCCACTACAGAAACACGTCTTCAGAGATTTCAATATTTGCAGAATGAAGAAGATACGGGGGGTTCGATCGACTCCCGAAAAAAGAGGCATCGATTCCGAAAAAACAATTACTTCGATTGAAGAAGTATCTAGGTGGAATTCAATATATGTCAAATTTACCCGATATTGCGATAATTACTGATCAACACGAATAATCCACTGCTATTAGAGAACGTATCACTTCAGGTATTCCTACAATCTGTGTCGTCGATACAGATTGCGATCCAGATCTCACAGATATTCCGATTCCAAGTAATGATGATGCGCGGTCCTCCATTCGACGGGTACTGGATAAATCAACACTGGCTATTTCTGAGGGTCGTTCGAACTCAAAGATATTGAACTTAATAGATAGTGAAATCAGTAACTATCCCAACTATTCGTGGTAGAATGAAACAGAGACTTACCCCAGAGACAGCAATATGCTGTGACTCTATTATGGGGACAACCCTGGGATTATGTAGTGATTAGGAATCCACTTGATTGTTCTGTGCAAATCATTCTTCCCCACGTTGATTCCTGATAAGGAGGTAATACGAATTCCGAACAATTGTCCATTCATGGGATTGATAATCTATATCAAGTATCGGGCGTGGAAGTGGGTCAACATCTCTATTGGCAAGTAGGAAATTTCCAAGTTCATGCACAAGTTCTTGTAACTTCCCGGGTAGTAATTGCTATATCATTGGGTTTATCTACCGCAGCTACTCGGGATTTGCAAACCATCCCGACTGGCAGTCAAAATTTCATTGAATATATTCTTGAATCTATTAGGGATCCGACTAGAACTCAGATGGGGGAAGAAGGGTATCGTCCCTGGGTTGCATTCATTGGAACTATGTTTCCATCCATTTCTGTTTCTAACCGGTCAGGTGCTCTGTTTCCTCGGCGAGTTATCCAATCACCTCATGGAGAGTTGGCTGCACCTACGAATGATATCAATACAACTGTTGCATTAGCTTTGCCTACATCAGTGGCATATTTCCACGCGGGTCTAAACAAGAGAGGTCTTAGTTACTTCGGTAAATACATCCAACCCACTCCAGTACTGCTACCTATTAATATTCCAGAAGATTTCACTAAACCTTCACCACCTAGTTTCCGACTCTTCGGAAATATATTAGCTGATGAGTTGGTAGTAGCTGTCCTCGTCTCTCTAGTACCCCTAATTGTTCCCGTACCTATGATGCTTCCAGGATCATTCACAAGTGCCATTCAAGCTTTGATTCTTGCGACTCCAGCTGCAGCTTATATAGGGGAATCCATGGAGGGTCATCATTAACCGAGTTTCGATTCCGACGAATCATCGGATTAGGATCGTGGTATTCGACAGGTACTCGGGCCACCTCTTGGAGTAGCAAAAACTGTTTCTGTGGTATAATAATATGATACCCCCCTCCTATTAGAGGGGGGGGGGGAAATCCTACTACTCCCATTTCCATTCAAAGGGATGGGGATGGAAATGACAATAGTGATTCCCACCATTCGACTCGAGCATTCCCTCCAGTCTGCAGGGGGGGACGAATCACAAGATGTTCCGCAATTCGTGGGAATCTTTGTCACCTCGGGAACCAATGATACCGATACTTACTAGTATCTCCTATCGTGTTACAACAAGGAGTTGAATCTCATCCGGGCCGTGGCTGGAATTCCTCATCATGAAGTACTATATTTTCATCCAATTGCTGCATTACGGGTAACGAGTGAGATTGGTGGATTCTCGTCGGGGGAATGGCTTTATTTCTCGCCCACCGGTATTGCTATTTCAATGCTTCGAATAGAAACAAGTGAATCGGAAGGAACATTTCAACCCATCAGCGGCTCTGAGTGAATTTTCACAGAATTATTCCAGTAGGCATTGATCTTTGCTAAGTCGGAATTGGTTGAATTAAATAAAAAAGAGGAGATTAATACGAACCCCTTGATTCCTGCTGCTTCTGTTATTGCTGCCGGATTAGCTGTAGGCCTCGCTTCTATTGGTCCCGGTGTTGGTCAAGGCACTGCCGCGGGTCAAGCAGTAGAAGGTATTGCGAGACAACCAGAGGCAGAGGGTAAAATTCGAGGCACTTCATTGTCAAGTTTAGCCTTCACGGAAGCTTTAACAATCTATGGACCAGTTGTAGCCCTAGCACCGTTATCTGCAAATCCTTTCGTTCGATCCACCCACAGTGAGGGGTACTTGGGGAGCCCTGTACCCCCTCCCCAATCGGACCCTTTCCAAATCGATTATCTGATTGGGAGATTATCTTATTCAGGGGGGGGGTCTGACAGAAAATCCTCGATCAATCTATTTTATCGATTCCTTCTCGCGACTCTCCAAGTTATTTTGTAATCCCCCCCCCCACATCAGTATGGAATGAACCAGTTGATTGCTCCGTTCCATTCCCACGTCAGTTCTATTTTTTATCTAGTGTGTAGGTATTCCCTCCGAATCCATGATTCTATTCCAGGTCAGATTGAAGGAATTATGTAGGATTTAGATAATCCCTTGGGAGGGGGAGGGAGCATGAGAAGTATAAGTGACATCGCCGTCTCTACGAGTCATTGGACTCCTGCCGCGGGTTTTGGTTCGAATACCAATATCTTGGAGACAAATCCGATTAATCTGATTCTAGTTTCGGGTGTACTATTTTATTTTGGAAAGGGAGTGTGTGCGAGTCGCATATCTGAATGAGATAACTGGATTCCTCCGGTTGCATTTGGAACAGGAGTAGATGCAAAATCCCGACGAATTACTTGCAAATGAGTGACATCATGTAAGAACCAGAGCATTTCGTGAAATCGGTAGAAACTTTATTGCTTTCACCGACTGATAGGGGAATATCATCAATACGGCTAAAGCTGAATCGCTTGAAGTCTAAGCAAGAATTCGGGTCCTCTTCCCCCTGCTGTGCAAAGATTCCAAAGCATGGTCGGAGATTTCTTCGATATACAACACTCATATCGGGAATAGCCCCACCTCTCTCATTTCTCGCGGGGGGAGGTAAAATCTACCGGTAGGAACCAAATTTTGTTCAATCTGCTGAATAGACAACCCATCTGGAATGAATATTATTCAGAGGAAACGACTTCGCTGGTAGGAGGAGTATCGTCCAGAAGAGCCCTCGATGATTTTCAAGTTTCAGCAATTTGATTTCCACCTGTGGACTACATTCATAGGGATGGCAGGTCCGTGAAGATATTGGATTTTCTTATCCTATCGAGAGGTACGGGCGGGAAAGCCGAATGAATCGAAAGATCCATGTTCGGTTTGGGAAGGGACCACAGATCTCTGGGAACCGGAGATATATAATCTACTTTCATTGACCAATCTACTGGAGAATTGTAAGGGAACAATCTTGAGTACTATTCGTGACGCGGAGGAACGTTATAAAGAGGCTACCGAAAAACTCAAGCAGGCTCGGACTCGTTTGCAACAAGCAAAAGTGAAAGCGGATGAGATCCGCGTGAATGGACTCACGCAAATGGAGGGGGAGAAGCGGGATCTCGTTGATGCGGCTGATGAAGATCCAAAAAGATTGGAGGATAGTAAAAATTATACTATTCGTTTTGAAAAACAACGGGCAATTGAACAGGTTCGCCAGCAAGTCTCTCGCCTTGCCTCAGAAAGAGCTCCGGAGAGTCCGAATAGTCGTTTAGATGGCGAATTGCATTTGCGCATGATTGATTATCACATTGGCCTATTCCGGGCCATGGAAAACGCAGCTGATTAGCTTCCGTATTAGCTTCCGTAGGTCCCATTTCTCAAGAAGATAGTAAATAGATGCTAATGGTAATAAATATTCGACCCGGCGAAATTAGCAGTATT
This sequence comes from Dipteris shenzhenensis, assembly GCF_047967505.1. NCBI lineage: Eukaryota > Viridiplantae > Streptophyta > Polypodiopsida > Gleicheniales > Dipteridaceae > Dipteris > Dipteris shenzhenensis. The sequence goes on along the minus strand of NW_028239650.1, from coordinate 66,331 downwards.
ATTCGCAAACAAATTGAGGGATATGTTCCAGAAGTAGAGGTTGTCAATACCGGCACCGTACTCCAAGTCGGAGATGGGATCGCTCGCATTCATGGTCTTAACGAAGTAATGGCTGGTGAATTGGCAGAATCTGAAGACGGTACAGTAGGAATTGCTCTGAATCCGGAATCTGATAATGTCGGGGCTGTATCGATGGGTGATGGTTTGGCCATACAGGAAGGAGGTTCTGTAAAAGCAACGGGAAGGATTGCCCAAGTACCAGTTAGTGATTCCTTCTCAGGTCGTGTCGCAAATGCTTTAGCTTAACCCATTGATGGCAGAGGCCAAATTCCAGCTTCTGAATCTAGACCGATTGAATCCCCTGCTCCGGGGATTATTTCAAGGCGTTCCGTATATGAACCCTCACAAACGGGTCTTATTGCTATTGACTCTATGATCCCCATAGGACGCGGCCAGCGAGAGTTAATAATTGGAGACAGACAGACGGGTAAAACAGCAGTAGCTACAGATACAATTTTGAATCAGAAAGGTCAAAATGTTATATGTGTTTATGTAGCGATTGGTCAAAAAGCCTCCTCCGTAGCTCAGGTAGTGAATACTTCTCAGGATCGTGGCGCCATGGAATATACAATTGTGGTATCGGAGACTGCAAACTCTCCGGCTACTCTGCAATATCTCGCCCCCTATACAGGAGCAGCTCCGGCTGAATACTTCATGTATCGTAAACAACATACCCTGATTATCTATGATGATCTTTCTAAACAAGCTCAGGCTCATCGACAGATGTCTCTCCTACTGAGAAGACCACCCGGACGAGAAGCATATCCAGGAGATGTTTTTTATCTACATTCGCGTCTCTTGGAAAGAGCGGCTAAATCAAGTACCCAATTAGGTGAAGGTAGCATGACCGCTTTGCCCATCGTCGAGACCCAGGCCGGAGATGTCTCAGCCTACATCCCGACTAATGTCATTTCTATCACTGATGGACAGATATTTCTATCAGCGGATCTATTCAATGCTGGAATTCGACCGGCAATCAATGTGGGGATTTCCGTATCTAGAGTAGGATCCGCCGCTTAGATCAAAGCCATGAAACAAGTAGCTGGTAAATCAAAATTGGAATTAGCTCAATTTGCTGAATTAGAAGCTTTTGCCTAATTTGCTTCTGATCTCGATAAAGCTACTCAAAATCAGCTAGCAAGGGGTCAGCGGCTACGTGAGTTACTTAAACAATCTCAATCATCCCCACTATCGGTAGAAGAACAAGTAGCTACTATTCATACCGGAGTTAATGGATATTTGGATATATTGGACGTCGAGAAGGTGAAGAGATTCCTGGTTCAGTTACGTGAGTATATAACAACCAATAAACCCGGATCCGTCGAAATTATTCGTTCTACCAAGATGTTTACGGAACAAGCAGAGATGCTTTCAAAGGAAGCTATTAAAGAATATACGGAACTTTTCTTGCTTCGCGAGAAGTAAAAAATAACTTTCAGAACACGCAAAATATGTCTTGAGTAGGGGGTGGGAGGAAAGAAAAAGGATCAGAAGCCATTTGCAATTTGCAAACACCCATCAGTCGTATACACGGAATTACGTCCAATAGGATTCGAACCTATATTGGAGGTTTAGAAGACCTCTGTCCTATCCATTAGACGATGGACGCCCCCCCCCCCCGAGGGGGGGGGCAGGAACTATGCTATGGACAAACAAAAACAATAACTTCGGTTTGTTCAAGGTATGGCTGCGTAGCGGGAGCCAGAACCCAAGCCTAGATTAGCGGGAATCGGGAGATGGAGAAGGGTAACTTAAACCGGTTCAATTGGTGAGCGGGTAGCGGGAATCGAACCCGCATCAGTAGCTTGGAAGGCTAGGGGTTATAGTCGATGCTACTGAATGAGTTCATTATGGCATCTCTAATTCAGAACCGAACGTGAAGGTCTCCCTTCATTCGGCTCCTCTATGGAATGGATAGTAGAAGGAGGAGCTTGAGGGAGATGAATATCCCCAGATACAAGCATAGAGAGATTCTTTTTCACTCTTCGCTGCGTAAACAGAGAAATGGAAAGCATTGGAATCTCATTCCGAAGACTCATTGCGGATATCTCCTCCTTCTCGACCAGGGTTACATTGCTGGTGAGAAGGATCCATAGCATCTATGTCAGTTTCTTCCGTATCCGACGAGACGGGAACACACTTCCTAGATGATCCCTGTGGAAAAGCATATTACTCCCACGACTCGTGAAAATACTTTGTCGAATCGAAGGTCAGCCGATGTCTCTTCCGGTTACTTCGTTTCTTATTTCTATAGATGACAATCCTTAGGAGAATATTTTTTCTTTCACCGAGTTATAGAATTGTCCACGAAATGCTTGATAATCCTGGTAAATAAGGATCGATCTTTTCATAACTATTTGGCTCGGATTCATTACTGGATCAGAGATTCAGTGACGATGAGACAAATATTTCGGGTTGCTATCCATAGATTCTACACTAGTTGTTCCGGGACCTCTGGATCCTGGAAAAATTCCGCTTCATTATTCCGATATGCAACTGGTTCGACTTCGCAAACGTAGGAATATATAGGAATGACAGGAATAACGCTTTCTACACCGACACTCATTGTAGGAAAGTATGTGGACTTCCCTTAGAAATAAAGCTTTTCGATCGAGTGAGAAATCAATTTGAAAGATCCCTCAGCTACCTGGTTCGAAAATGAAGCGAATCACACTTTTACCACTAAACCATACCCGCCACGATTGGATTGTATCATATATAAGTCTTTCCTGTCTAAGGATGGGTTGTAGCCAAAAGTGTTAGTAAAAAGGAGCTCCCCCCCCCCCCCCCCGTTTCAAATATCCATCTCCGGAATTCAGTGTTTAATGAGAAATTTTCTTGCTTCCGGAGATGGTACGACAGAATTACAAATTTCCCTTACGGGCTGCTGATAGAGCAATTACTAGTGGTCCTGATGCAACTACTAATGCCAGAACAGCAAGTTGTGCAATTAGTTCTAGATTCACCACCTACCTCCTCATCTTCAGAAATATCTAAATCAAAGCGGTCCCCTTTTCCTTTCGCAATTATCCCCCGCCTCCTCCCACTACTTCAATAGACACTCCCGGAATGGTGTATCTGAAATACAGGAGATGTTTTTGTGTGGCCATGACAAATTGAAATTGGTACAATTAAATGAGAGATGGTGATTCACGTAAACGAGGAAATCTCGCATTTCATTCCTCGTTTCTCGAAATGTATAAAGAATCGGGAGATAAGTAATGACATCAATCCCGGATGGGCAGATGATTCTGGCCCTTATTAGTGCCTCTCTAACAAGTATCTTAGCCGTAAGATTGGGTCTCGCATTGTATCGGTAACTGGTTCGTCACCGCATAGATAGGCAGCCTGGCTGATCGCGGCTAGGCTGGGAGATTCCAATCCCGGCTGAATGAAAGTGATTCATTCAAGAATCTGATTCTCGGAGGAGAATCGGGGGGGGGGGGGGGGGAAGGAGAAAATGATGCTTCCTATTCGGGATTGAACTTCGCCTTGTAACAGATTTCTCAGACACGCCGTCTCCTATACTTCCATTGAAGTATGGACTTCCGTCCCAGCCTCGTGGTAAAGTCCAAAGGATTCCACCGCATGGAGAGATGGCCGAGAGGTCTAAAGCGTCGGATTGCTAATCCGTTGTACAATACATTTGTACCGAGGGTTCGAATCCCTCTCTCTCCCCCAATAATTAACTGATCCGTTGGACAAGGCAATTCCGACGAATTGCATATCGGACTTCATTTATTCTTTGCGCCCGGGGTTACGCCCAGGGTCGTTTGATGGGAATCCAAAAACGAAGAGAGAAACAGAAGAGATAACTACTGTATAAACGAATAGCTTAAGAGTAAGCATGACCTAGTCCCCCTGATCGTAACTAGAAGTGAAACGGAACGGAACACATTTTTCATATTTATACCATACGTTTCTTCTTCGATTCAAAGAAGGAATAGGAAGAATCAGGAATCTGCTGAGGTGAATAACATATATCCGACTCGAACGTCTTCTCCTCCGGGATATCCTTTTTCTTTTGAATGAATCGATTTGAGTCCGAGTCGTTGCAAGTAAATTGGCGCATTAGGTACTACGAAATGCTCAATTGGATTCATCGCAGTGTAAGAAGGAGGGATGGACTTCCCCCAATCCCAACTGCGATATTTATTAGTATAGCCGGGAGGGGTCAGTTTCCCCTCCCGGCGAGTCAGCTGGTGGCGGGGGTGCAAAGGTATGGGGGAATAAGAGCGAGATCCCACTCCTTCAATGACATCTCACTAATCTCTCTCCGTTTTCCTAATTTTTTTTCGTTTTATGAACATTATCAATCTTACCAATAGTTAAAACTAACCATAATACAGAAGGTGGGCGACTCGATTCCATTAGTCAAAGTGAAGGTGGGGAAGGAAGGGAGTGAGTGACCCCGCCTCACGATAGGAATTGGGGATTCTATTCCGAAGCAGCAATCTGGTTGGAATGGATCTCGAATCTGAATCCCATAATATATCAGTTTTCAACCCCCCACCTACTTTGGGGTTTATCATTCCGCTGGGGGGGGGCCGGATCCCCAATCCCGAGTGGTTTACTACCGGAAACTCACCGAAGCCTGCCATACTAGAAGTAGGAAAAACGCTGGTATAACTGGCATTACATCCACAATCGGATCAGAAATAGCATAAGCTTCAGGTAACCTAGCAAGAGAAGCGTCACTCAGGTGTAAGGGATTCCCCGTATCAGTGTTAAACGGAACTATCATTTTCATCCTCCAATGGCGGAAATTTTCACCCCGGTACGGTGCGGGGACAATTACCAATCAGTCGACCCATTGAGTACATACTGTTACGGATACTTCCATCCGAATAGAGGGGGGTAGATATTTGCGGCGTCATAAATATCTACAGCATTTCGACGGAATCAATGATTGAATGGTTGGTGAAACAAATCCCTTCACACCAAGTTTCACGGGAATTTATTATCTTTTGATTCCTAGTTACCATCTTTCAATTCCTGCCGGAGTCGTATCTGCACAACCCATTCAGGAAGGGGGGTTGACATGAGAGTCGAAGTATGGGATATTCATTATATCAAATATGTATGGGGCGTGGCCAAGTGGTAAGGCAGCGGGTTTTGGTCCCGTCATTCGGAGGTTCGAATCCTTCCGTCCCAGATCTTGATGCATAAGTAGATACACCCCATCTCCTTTTCTGTGATCTTTTTTTTTTCCTTCTTTTGTGGGAGAGTCAGGAACGTTCTAAATTGGGACGGACTACTCCGAGTCCCTCCTCCCACCTATTGATGGATCGTCCAGTTCATGTTACGACGGTGAGCCGGATATAGCAATAGATCCCGGGGCGAAAAACAATATTAAGAATAATTCATGAAATTAGCCTATTGGATGTATGCCGGACCCGCTCATATCGGTACTCTACGAGTAGCCAGTTCCTTTAAGAATGTACATGCCATAATGCATGCTCCTCTGGGAGATGACCATTTCAATGTAATGTGATCTACGTCGGAGAGGGAGAGGGATTTCACCCCAGTAACTGCTAGTATAGTGGACCGTCACGTATCAGCACGTGGATCTCAGGAAAGGGTTATTAATAATATAAATCGAAAAGATGAGGAATAATGTCCCGATCCAATTGTCTTGACGCCTACATGTACCTCTAGTATCTCACAAGAAGATTCGCAGAATTTCGTGGATCGAGCTTCTATCTATTCTACGTCTGATGTAATTCCCGCAGATGTCAATTACTATAGAGTCAATGAGCTTCAAGCAGCAGATAGGACTTCAGAGCAAATAATTCGCTATTATTTGGATAAAGCTCGTAGACGGGGTACATTGGATCGGTCTCTGACAGACGCGCCCTCAGCAAATATTATTGGAATATCCACTCTGGGTTTTCATAACCAACATGATTGTCGCGAATTGAGACGTCTACTGCAAGATTTAGGAATCTTAGTCAACCAAATAATTCCAGAAGGAGGATCTTTGAGGGATTTGGAGGATTTACCAAAAGCTCGGTTTAATATAGTTCCTCATCGCGAAGTGGGTCTAATGACAGCAATCTTTCCGGAGAAGGAATTTGGGATGCCTTACATATCAACCACTCCGATGGGAATCTCAGATACAGCCGAATTCATTGGACAGATGGAGAAGTATATAAATGCGTGGGCTTCCGCCTTGCCGAAAGAGAGAGTCAATTATGAGTCGTATATTGAAAATCAAACCAAATTTGTTTCTCAGGCGGCTTGGTTTCCAAGATCCATCGATTGTCAGAATCCGACTGGAAAAAAAGCAGTAGTATCTGGTGATGCCACCCACGCAGCTTCGATTACTAGAATACTCACTAGAGAAATGGGAATTCGTGTTATTTGTTCGGGTACTTATTGCAAACACGACGCGAAGTGGTTTAATGAGCAGGTTCAGGGCTTACGTGATGAGATATTAATTATGGAGGATCATACCAAAGTTGGAGATACGATAGCTTGTATTGAACCTCCTGCGATCTTTGGAACCCAGATGGAACGCCATATCGGTAAACGTCTCAATATTCCATGCGGGGTTATTTCTTCACCCGTCCATATCCAGAATTTTCCGCTAGGATACCGACCTTTCCTAGGTTACGAAGGAACTAATCAGATAGCCGATCCAATCCATAATTCATCCAATCTAGGTATGGAAGATCACCCACTAGACGCTTTTGGCGGACACGATACTAAAGAAGTGGTTACCAAATCATTATCTACAGATAGAATTCTGAATTGGACCCCCGAGAGTCAATTGGAGTTAAGCAAAATTCCTGGTTTCGTGAGGGGTAAAACTAAGAAGAATACGGAAACTTCCGCGGAACAAAATAACATTACGGAAATTACGGTTGAGGTGACGTATGCGGCTAAAGAAAAACTGAATGCTTAACATAGAATAAATTCCGAATGTTACTGATTCGGGGTTGTTGGGACAGCTCTTCCCGACGGGCAGCCGCAGGTAGTATCAGTAGATCTTATTGAAATTGTTGTGGTGGTAACAATCTCCCGGTAAGAAAATAACATTTGAACTCTGGATATTACGGTAAAACCTCGTCTAAAACGATATGGTGGAAAGCGACGTGTGGCTCGAAATCGAGATCGTTTATGCGGAGTTTTGCAGCCGCCATTTCCGGATCCAAGGGAAATGTTTCCGTTTCAACGTTTCTTGAAATTCGCCATCTAACGAAACTTGAATGATTATGTCGTATTCCTGGCCCCAAGTCTATCCGATCGGGGATAATATCTATGGTTACTCCACGGAATGAAGCTACCGAGCTCCGTCAGTCCGCATTTACAGAAGGAGCAACTGTCTTCGTCGATAAATACTCCCATTGAATATTCATAATTCAATCCCATCCGTATGGAGTCAATTTCCTTGAGATGCAAATATTCCATTATTTGATTTTGATTGAGTGTGAGGATTTCCATGACGCGTCCAAAATCACAAATCAGTTGCTGAATGTGATTCTTCACAATGGGTCGATCAGAACGAGTTCCGTCGCTACCACTTCTCGATTCGAAAGACCCTCGGAGTGAGGCTTAAACCTACGGATTTTCGGAATTGATCTACGAACGGGAGAATATCGAATACGCACAGTTGAAGCCCTCGGTAGAGAGATCCCTCTCATACTTCCATGGTGGGGGCTCGAACGGAGTCATAATCGGTAAGAGATAACTCGAAAAGTGGATGGGGATGCGTGTCTGTCTCCCCTAAAACTTGCGTGAGTTAGGAGTATTTTCTCTATAATTGAAAAGAAAGGAATGGAATGGAGAGGTATATAGCTGGTGTTCCTCCATACCCTCGGAGTCATGGCTTGAGCCGTATGAAGTTGAAATTTCACGTACGGTTCTATAGGGGGGAAGGGGATTCGTTTCTCCGTACCTATCCGACTAAACTACTTACCGAATAACTGCAATTGATGTCCAATCCCGGCGAGAGGGAAAGTCTATTCAGGAAGTTGGATTTCATGATCCACGAAAGGAACAAACTCAATTAGATGTTTCTGCTATCATTTATTTCCCGGGAAGAGGAGCTCAAACAACAGAAACTGTTCGTGATATATTGAGGCGAGCAAAGGTCTTTAAACAGGTTGAAATTGATTCTTAGGAGAATTCAACGAGCTCAGTCCATATTTTTTTGCAAATGTTTCTATACTATCCCCTCCTCTTCCTCGCATTCTACATATATGCAGTATTTGTCATACCCATGAAAAGTAGTATTTCGAGGAATAGGTACTGGCTATCTGTCAAATCTTTCCTCGAAAGAAGTGATGTTAGATACTTCTTGACAGGTAAAAAGAGGAAGAGGAAGTAAAAGTCCCAGTCGGTGGTGAAAAGGGTGAAGATGATTCACGAGGAATTAATAGGGATCCCGACTCCATCCTGGATTCGTAGATCCCGAATAACTCCTCGTGATCACTCACGGGAATAAGCCACTGCTTATCCCAGTCTTAAGCGTCGAGAAAGTAATATCCCATCCCAGCCTGAGATTTATCTATTCCAACGAAACAATCTAGTCGATATTGAAAATACCATACTCATCCCCCCTGTTAGTTTATTCCTCCCCACATCCATTCCTCCTAGTCCGATTATGCTTACAATTATCCGAAGGTCGATCGATACCACTTCCTCCATTCTGGGGGTTTACTACCCGACAAAGTTGCCAAGGCGGAGCTGCTGAGTTGATGACAATGGGGTGGAGCTGCTGAGTTGATGACAATGGGGTGGAGCTTCGAGTTAAGCGACAAGCATGAAGAGCCTGAATCAGAAGATGGAACCGTCAATAGAGATTTCTATCCGGAAAATTGATATCCCGAGTCCCATTTACCCACCCAATCCCTCCCTTTTATCAACTGATTGGTGCTTAAAAGCTAATCAGTAGACAATTAAGAGATAATCTCGAGATGGGCTTGTTTGTCTAAAAAGGGGGTCACTATCTAACAAATATTCTAATAATTCGTGTGGGGATGAGCGGGAATCGCCCAACTGGGGAGTGTTTTCCCCCGGCTGAATCATTTGAGTCTGCTGAGTCAAGAGCACAATAAACTCCTAAAATGGTTTTAAATCACTCTCCCTTAGAGAAGAATCTGAGGGTCTTGCATGTGAATCTCATCCAGAAAGAGTGATTCGTGGGATATGGGGATAATTACCGACACGACGAATCTCTCCGACGGGTTGCGTCACCACGGGAGATCCAGATATCTGGGAGGTTACTTCTATGAGAGCTGCACGCAAAGTCCCGGCCGGATTGGGCGAGTTACGGGAAAGAAAAGGAATGGATTCAAATTGGGAATGCTTCTTACACACCCTCCTCTTCCAAGACGATCTCCATTCAGTGGCCCGTAACCCTTACTTAAAGGGATCAATTACTGATTCGGTAGGATGTTCCAGAAGGGGATATAGTATGATATCTGCGAGACGATTAATCAATGGAACACGTAAACAGGATTTTTCGGAGATTCCTCTTTCAAAATTTGATCAAAATTGATTTGGTGATTCCGAAACGGATCCATATTTTGATGCACTTTCAGAAGGAATATGCCTAGTATCGGAAATTGCTTTCTCGTCGCAGGTGGAGGAACCCCTATCTATGAAAGGGGTTGGTGAATGGAAGAATTCCCGATCCGTCTATTCGATATCTCCATTCGTGGAAGACAGATTCCCACATTCCGATTGTGTTTCGGATATGAAGTTACCCCATAGTTTCCATCCAGAGGCTTCAATTCGAATCTTTCGTCGACAAGTCGAGGATGCTCCGTTTCCACATCCGCCGAGACTAACCCTTCGGGGTTGTAAAGAGTTGTCAACAGATTTTCCCCGGGAGGGGAAAAATGGTTTAGCTACCTTACTATGGAATCCCTACACTTACGAGATCGAATCGTTATTAATGCCTTCGCGGAAACATTTTTCCGGATTACAATCAGAGTCTTCTACATCTACATCCGATCGGAGAAATATTATTTGGAAGCAAATTGGTGCCGCTGGATTCAACTCAGAAGCATTGAAAGAGGATTCTTATCCCACCAAGAGTTCATGTATCCATTACGGAAGATATGAAAATTATTCTATCTTAGCTTTCGGGGGAACCCAATATCCAGCTAAAAGATGGATCTATTACATTTTGACACCCAGCTAATTTTATTTCGTTGTTGGCTTCACCCTCACCGAATGCGTACCGGAAGATTATCCAGGAGTCGCGTCCCATTCCCGGGCTATATCTTGGGTATCCAATTAAAAATTGAAGAAATTCGAGTCGTAGGCGTAGATGAATCGTATATCACCACGTCTACCATTAGGGAATCCCTTTTTGGAACCCCAACCATGCTCCTAATTGAATCGATGGCAAGAGGTAATTTCTGCGATGGCTCCGGACGTCTAGTTAGTAAATTGGCTCGGACTACTTGGACAGATGATGAGATCTCAGAGAGATTCCTCCGGTTGTGGAAAATCATTTCTCTCTACTACGGCGGGTCGAAGAATAGAGGTGGGTTAAATAGATTGAGACACATATTACTCCCATGCGACAAAACTTCGGCATGTAAGCACAAGAGTACAATGCGTCTGATCCGACGTAAGTCTGATTCAAGAATATTCTTAGGGACTCCTCGGGGGAACTGCAAAAATGACTCCTCATTTTCAGTCTAGGAGCATCTCAAATAGTCGGAGGTTTTGGCATCTGGAGATAACCCAGCCCGTTTCGGTACCACATGGTGTATAATAAATATGAGTGGGGGGGGGGAGGGGGGTTATTTTTAGCCCCCCCCCCTCTACCTTCCATCCATTTTATACAGCCATTAGCTATCTGTTAGGCAGAAATACCAGGCTGTCACAGCTTCCAAAAATACATAAGAATATAAATAATTTGTTGGTTTCTTAACGAAGTGTTAGATATAAAAATAAAATACGGGACTGGAGTCACTCCATTTCTGAATATTACCCCGATTCGTACTACGAAAATTATCGATCCTTTCCCTTTCTATGGTAATTCACTACTTCTTCCGGAATATAGTTTAATCACGGGCTTAGTCGTAATCGTCATTGTCGACTTGGTATCCGAAGGGAAAGACACACTCCTGCTTCACGGAATCGCGTTAACTTCCTTGGTGACTAGCATGGTATTCCTGTCGCGTCAGTGGGAAACAGAATCTCTCTCGATTGCCTACGGAACTCTTCGATCGACACTTTCAGCAATATCTTCAGATTACTTCTCCTGATCTGCTCCATTACTATCTGTCTCACTATCGGTTGGTTACATCCGATGCACAAAAACAGCTTTGACGGAATTTTCACTATTCACATCAACTGCGGGTCCGGGGGGAATGTCTTCATGCCGCGCGAATGATTCGGTAACTATTTTTGTAACTCCGGAACGTCTAGGCCTATCCTCCTACCTTCCATCCGGATACATGAAGAGGGATATAAGATCCAACGAAGCGACTACGAAGTTTCTACTAATGGGTGGGGCAAGTTCGTCTATCCTAATCCATGGCTTCTCTTTATTATATGGATTATTCGGTGGAGAGACTCAACTCTACAAGATAGTCAATGGACTCGTATCCAACCAGATGTATGATTCCCCGGCGATCCATACCTCTATCACGTTTATCATCGTGGGAATGGGTTTCAAACTGTCGTTGGTTCCGTTTCACCAATGGACTCCCGATGTATATGAAGGAGTGCGATTCGCTCGGAGGGGAATCAATTCGTTGCAAATAATCTTATGCAAATTGATTGATTCCTCCGTAATACCCTACGGGCATGTGAAGAAGATACAAACTTCTTTCGTTATCCCCATCACCGACCAACTCTTACCGCAATTCCACGAATTTGTTACTCGTATTGGACTCACGAGAATTATCCCTTATTTTGTGTAGCGGGTAAAGCAGAGTGGGGGAGAAATGCAATTCAATAGGTACCCCCTCCTATCTCCTATTTGTATTTCTCGAAGTTGGTTCGTTATGGGTAGGTTTCTCAAAGATAATTAAATGAATTTTGTGATGGAATTGATATTTACCCCGTGTAATAGCCTCCCCTTGGAACACAAATTTGATTGGTTTTGATCCTTCAGAAACCACGGATACAGTGGAGGCATCCGTCAACAGAGAAATTCGCCCCAAGACGGTGCCGCCATGCCTGCTAGGGACGAAGAAAATCCACATTCCTCCCCAATACCTTTCCTCACTCCAGATGTGGGGGCGAAACGATTGTAAGATGGAGACTCTTTTAAAAAGGAATCACTGATAGGGGATTTCCGAGAAGCTACCAATTATTACTCATATTGAATTACCGAGGAAGAAGTGGATTTGATACACACACGGGGGAAGGTTCTGGGAGCTTAGAATCTCTTACGAAACTAGGAGCCGTGTGAAGTGAGAATTTCATGCACGGTTCTGAATGAGCGGGAAGATCGAGGATCTCCTCTCCGACTCTAACTCTCCTACACCAGTCGTTGCTTCTTTTTTCTGCTACTTCCAAAGTAGCAGCTCTAGCTTTATCTACACGACTCCTCGGTATTACTTTCTCATACCTATCCAGTGAATGGCATCTCGCTTTGGGAATATTAGCTACCCTTAGCATGGTATTGGGGAATCTAATTGCTGTTACTCAGACAAGCATGAAACGTATGCTAGCATATTCCTCCATAAGCCAAATCGGATATATTCTGATTGGAATACTTGCTGCGGATCCTGATAATGGCTATGCGAGTATGATAAGTTATACTTCTATCTACATATTCATGAATCTAGGGACTTTCGCTCGCATCACTTTATCTGGTTCACGAACCGGAACTGATAACATTAGGGATTATGCGGGACCATACATGAAGGATCCTGTTCTAACATTCTCTCTAGTTATACGTTTACCATCCCCAGGGGTATCCCTCCATTAGCAGGTTTTTCCGGTAAACCCTACCCCTTCTGGCATGGATGGAAGCTGGCTCGTACCCATTAGTTCTGGTAGCTCCCATTACAAGTGTCATTTCTATATATCACTATCCGAAGATAATTAAATTAATGTTCACCGAAGGGGGTGACACATCAACAATTTACATACAGGATCCATTAGTTTCTCCATCTACTTCGATTTCGAAGAGTTCCATTGAAATAGCTATGATTGTTCGTGTACCAGCATCAACTCTACTGGGTATATCAATGGATCCCATCATCGAGATTACACGGAATACCTCATTCCAGAACCTATTTTGAGTTGTCACATGAAATAATGGAATCTTTTCTGAATGATTTGTATCCAAAGCCACTTCCGTCGCTCCAACTAGTCCATTTCCGTAATTGGTGATGAAACAGTGTCGGAGAAATGATCACGCGCCTCCCAATGATCATTCGTCTCTTCCGGAGAGATATAAGTATTTCCTGATGGTATCCATAATATTGTTCAATCCTTTGCAGTACTACAAGGATTGAACCCTCCCTAATGGTACATGCGACTAAGTGATTCCCATATGGGAGCGGTTGTGTAAATGATTCGGTCACACCCCCAGTCTTCTGCTCCGTAGCAATTCAGGTCGCTTCCCGATGAATTCCATGCTCCAATTTCGTCTAATGGATAAGTCATTTCATCCGATACCTGTACGTTCAAGGCGGGGTTGCCTTCAGACTTCTAGAAGAAAGCAAAAGAGACCAATTCTTCTTTCCGCCGCAGATTCTTTCAATTTAATAGAAACGGGGGTTGCGCTCGACGGCATTCTGATGTACACTATCAATGGATCAAATTCAGAAATCCTTTCGAGGGGACTCAAAATCTTTGGACTTGAAATCTTCTCGTCAAATCTCCCTCTACTGAGACCGAGGGATCTCAAAACGAGAGTGATAGATAACAAGGAAAATTAGGTCTTGCAATCGACGGCATTCTGAGTTACAATAGAAATGGGTCGAATTCATAGATCCTTTCGAGGGGACTCAAAATCTTTGGAATTGAGATCTTTCTCGTCAAATCTCCCTCACTGAGGGAGATCCGATCGAGATTGATAGATAACAAGGAAAATTAGGTCTTGCAATCGACAGTTTTCTTAGCTATAATTGATCTAGCTATGATTTCCTAGTGAACTGTAAATTCTTGGACAGGGGCAATTTTGCAGCGACAATCCTCTGGACTTTGATAGTACATCTATGATTCATAGTTAGTCCAGGGGACGTTAAATCCCTTAACTTGGAATCGACTCCTTATCGTCAGGACGATTTTGCAGCGATAACAAATTAAGGCCCATGGCGGTCCCCTGGAATTGAAATCAAATCCAAGAAATTAGGTCTTGCGCTCTACGGCATTTGTGTTACAATAGAAATGGGTCGAATTCATAGATCCTTTCGAGGGACTGAAAATCTTTGGAATTGAGATCTTTCTCGTCAAATCTCCCTCACTGAGGGAGATCCGATCGAGATTGATAGATAACAAGGAAAATTAGGTCTTGCAATCGACGGCATTCTGAGTTACAATAGAATGGGTCGAATTCATAGACCCTTTCGAGGGGACTCAAAATCTTCCTTGGACTTGAAATCTTTCTCGTCAAAGTCTCCCTCTACTGAGACCGAGGGATCTCAAAACGAGATTGATAGATAACAAGGAAAATTAGGTCTTGCAATCGACAGTTTTCTTAGCTATAATAGAAATGGGTCGAATTCATAGACCCTTTCGAGGGGACTCAAAATCTTTGGAATTTGAGATCTTTCTCGTCAAATCTCCCTCACTGAGGGAGATCCGATCGAGATTGATAGATAACAAGGAAAATTAGGTCTTGCGCTCGACAGTTTTCTTAGCTATAATAGAAATGGGTCGAATTCATAGATCCTTTCGAGGGGACTGAAAATCTTCCTTGGACTTGAAATCCTTCTCGATCGTCAAATCTCCCTCACTGAGGGAGATCCGAGCGAGAGTGATAGATAACAAGGAGAATTAGGTCTTGCATTTGACGGTTTGATTTTGTATAATGTATCTAGTCCGATTCATAGACCCTTCCAGGGGACTGGAAATCCTTGGACTTGAAATCCTTTTCAGTGGACGGAAATCCTTGAAGAGGACTTCAAATCCTTAAAGAAGACAGGGGACTTGAAATCCTCTTCAGGGAACTGACAATCCTTGAAGAGGACTTCAAATCCTTAAAGAAGAAAAGGGACTTGAAATCCTCTTCAGGGAACTGACAATCCTTGAAGAGGACTTCAAATCCTTAAAGAAGAAAAGGGACTTGAAATCCTCTTCAGGGAACTGACAATCCTTGAAGAGGACTTCAAATCCTTAAAGAAGAAAAGGGACTTGAAATCCTCTTCAGGGGACTGAAAATCCTTGAAGAGGACTTCAAATCCTTAAAGAAAGAAGACAGGGGACTTGAAATCCTCTTCAGGGGACTGAAAATCCTTGAAGAGGACTTCAAATCCTTAAAGAAGAAAGGGGACTTGAAATCCTTCTCAGGGGACTTCAAATCCTTCTCAAAGGACTCGAAATCCTTCTCAGGGGACTGAAAATCCTTGAAGAGGACTTCAAATCCTTATCGGGGGACTTGAAATCCTTATCGGGGGCGGGGGACTTGAAATCCTTATCGGGGGCGGGGGACTTGAAATCCTTCTCGGGGACTGGAAATCCTTGGATAAGACAGGGGACTTGAAATCCCTTAAGAGTACGGGGGACTTGAAATCCCTTAAGAGTACGGGGGACTTGAAATCCCTTAAGAGTACGGGGGACTTGAAATCCCTGAAGAGTACGGGGGACTTGAAATCCCTTAAGAGGACTATAAATCCTTGGATAAGACAGGACTGGAAATCCTTGAATAAGACAGGGGACTTGAAATCCCTTAAGAGGACTTCAAATCCTTGGATAAGACAGGGGACTTGAAATCCCTGAAGAGGACTATAAATCCTTGGATAAGACAGGGGACTTGAAATCCCTGAAGAGGACTATAAATCCTTGGATAAGACAGGGGACTTGAAATCCCTGAAGAGGACTATAAATCCTTGGATAAGACAGGGGACTTGAAATCCCTGAAGAGGACTATAAATCCTTGGATAAGACGGGGGACTTGAAATCCCTGAAGAGGACTGGAAATCCTTGAATAAGACAGGACTTCAAATCCTTATAGATGGAGAGAGACGAAGAAACAGGATCGGTAGAGGAGGAGAAAGGGTTTGCTCTTGACGAGGAGCTGGGATGGAATCGATACAGAACAAATTTATGGATCCTTTTTTCTTCCCGGGGACTGGAAATCCTTCAACAGGAGGACTGAAAATCCTTGGAGAGAACTATAAATCCTTCAGCAGGGGACTAGAAGTCCCTCCAGGGGACTGGAAATCCTTTTCGATATAGAGAGACGAAGAAATAAGATTGGGAAAAATAAGTAAAGGGTTGCTTTTGATGAGGGACTAGGATCGAATTGATAGAAACATATTCCGGACCCCATCCATAGAGAAAGATGGGGTGGTGGGAAGTAAAAAGGTAAGGAATAAGGAGTAGAGCCTCGATGGTGAAATGGTAGACACGCCAGATTCAAAATTTGGTGCTGAAGAGCGTGGAGGTCCGAATCCTCCTCGGGGCAGAAGGTCTCGTACCCTTATTCAGATCGAACCCTTATCTACTAAAAGCTTTATCAAAGGTTTATCAAAGATTTATTCTCTCTACCACTAGAGATTCACATTCAATTGATTTGCTTATCTCCCAAATGAGTACCTCCTCGGGGTAGGAGGTCTCGTACCCTTATTCAGATCGAACCCTTATCTATTCAAAGGTTTATCAAAGATTTATCCTCTCTACCACTAGAGATTCACATTCAATTGATTTGCTTATCTCCCAAATGAGTACCTCCTCGGGGTAGGAGGTCTCGTACACTTATTCAGATCGAACCCTTATCTACTAAAAGCTTTATCAAAGATTTATCCTCTCTACCACTAAAGATTCACATTCAATTGATTTGCTTATCTCCCAAATGAGCACTCGAAATACTTCCTCGGGGCAGAAGGTCTCGTACCCTTATTCAGATCGAACCCTTATATACTAAAGATTTATCAAAGATTTATTCTCTCTACCACTAAAGATTCACATTCAATTGATTTGCTTATCTCCCAAATGAGCACTCGAAATACCTCCTCGATTCGAGAGACAAGTGGTCTCTCCGGTGCCTCCCAAACTCCCAATAGGAAGAAAATCCTCGGAGGATTCTGGTCTTTCCAGTGCCCAACCCTCAAACATGGGGATGCAAATCCTCCGATTGTTGATTATTGAGACCAGAATTCTCCGCCGTCCGGGGATTTGGATATGAAGTATTAGGTATCGAATAGGAAACACCTTCTGCTTCTTTCTCAAGTGAGGCTGGGACTCAGAATCCCGAGATTCGAGGAGATCCAAGTAGGTCTTTCAACGGGACTAGAAATCCTTATCAGGGGACTTCAAATCCTTGAAGAAGACAGGACTGGAAATCCTTGAAGAAGACGGGGACTTGAAATCCTTCGAGGGGACTAAAAATCCTAGTACCTGAGGTGGGACTGAAAGTCGTAGTAGCCAAATTAGAGTGTGATGAAACTGCGTCACGAGACCCCAGTATCTGGACTAGGACCAGAAATCCTAGTAGTTAGTCGGGGCATTAGTTAGGATGTCACCAAGAATCCCTATTAGTGAATTTGAATGAACTAAAATTTTGGGATTCGGTTAGATGGTCCATCCCCTAAGGACCCGGGGTCCTTAGAGCCCTTCCAATGGAAACAATGGAAAGGACTTGAAATCCTGATTATCTAGTTGGATACGGGAAAATCCAAACTTTAGAATGAATTTTTGGAATGTAAAGATGAATGAGGGGAATGCCCCTCCTTCCTCCCCATATTACCGTTGATCACCGAGAAATTGAATCTCCGGAGAATCTCAAACAGAATGGATCGACATCTTCATCAAGGATTTGTTTCCGATAAGGATGTAAAGGATGTTGGAAAACTACTACGTCCTCTACGAACTACTTCCTACATTTTCCATATAAGAGATTCCTACTCCTTCTTGATTTCGAATGTTGCTTCCATCTCCCGAATAGGAAGACTCCGAAGGTGATCTATAACTTAGTAATTATCCGGAATTCTATAAGCAGAAGTTATTGCATCAGTAAGGGGAAAAGATGTATCTTCCTTTCACCAATTCGAATCCTGAATAGCCCTATATATTGCTAGGGATCCAGACTGAGTCAAGAATATCCGAGATTTTATGATGCGATATCGAATTCCCATTCAATAATTGTCTTGTTATTCGATCCGGTGACGTCCCACTAAATCGAAATAGATTGAATAGGTAGTGGTAACTTTCAAACAACATGTTATGAATGAGAAAATCTTTGGATGAGTGACGATTCCGTCTCATCCATCTATCTCTATGAACCATAAGCCTGAAACGAAGGAATCGCTCTTGCAAATCTTCCATTGGAATGCTTTGATACGAGTGAATAGGAACAAATATCTGCGGGTATTGCAAATATATATGCATGAATTAGGTTTCTTTGACGTATTCAAAGTGTCGTTCTTCACCCGAAGGGAAATTCTTCCACCGCTTGGTAGATAATTCAGTTATCGATTTCCGGTCATATCCACGAAGAAGAAAGAAATTTCTAATCTTTTCATTTGAGAAATGTTTCTCGCGCTCCCTCCTCGTACCGTAAGTAACATAAAGCCTCCGTACCAGTTCTTGTTTCGCTAATAAACTATGACGTGAAGAGGGAATGTTATGATCCGGCTGAGATAGAAGCATGGGATCCCAGGTGAAGCGCCCCCCCAGGAATAGAATTGGTTCATCGGATCGATTACATTGCGTTTCGTATTGATTAGATGAGTTGGGGATTCCTAATTCAAGAAATTGCTCGCGTAATGATAGATTATCCAATTAATTTTCTAATCTTTTAATGTCTCTTTGTCTCGATTTACCCGAGGCTCTCTTGTAACTGAAAAGATATCCTTTTCTCTTATGCGATTTCTTTCCACTAGACTTAATCTTATTCAATTCGAAATCCCGTTGGGGGATTTGATCCTGATTCCGATGAAAAAAGATCGAATTATACAAATTATTCGATTCGGATAATACTCTTATCGATTCATAACTGCCACTTCGCATGAAACCAAAACGCCAAAATTTGGGGGACCAAGTAATCCCACGCGACACTTCCTTCGGAATCGAGTCTACTTCACTCGACTGTTCCATTTCAGAATCAGTTGGAATCTTAGACACCCCCTTCTTTGTAGATTTATAAGAACGACTCGCAGAGATTATATCTGGAGAATACCTGGGTTCGATGGAAGAAGGAAGAGGAGGACTATTAGCGAATTGACTTCTACTTCTACAGATTTCTGAACATAAGAAATCCCTCAAAAGGTTTTCCGAGATACCACAGGCTAAGTTAGAATCATTCTCTACAACTTTATCAATAACAACGAGATTCTCTTCCTCTCTCATATCCATTCCGAACCAAGGATCACGAGCTGCTAATCCGGCCAATAGCCCTAAGATATGCGGAAGTATAGCGAATTCCTTAATTGTTGACTCGGTTATTAAAGGTTCCAAATACCAGTTATACAAGTGGTAAAACCTCTTCTTCAGTGTATTACTACCAATAAATGAGGGATCTGCAGGGGAAGTATCTATCAAACCATTTTTCAGAATAGCTTTTCCTATATTGTAAGGAAGTATTTCATATCCAGAACCGAATCGGATTCCGTTACCTATATACGTAACAATTGAATTTTGTCTACGTAAAGCTAATTTAATTGCACTATCGGATACAATCTTTCTTCTTCTAGAAGTAGTGATTAATAATGCTTCATTAGCAGGAGAAAATAGATCTCGTTTGCTATAACCCGTAGTTCCAGACCCAGTACCTTCGAGGAAAAGAGGGATCAGCTTCTATTTCAAAGCCTTTGACACGCGAGAGAATTGACAATTCTTTTTGACGCTGACGCCTGTTAGACCCTCGGAGATTTATCAATTAGTTCGACCAATTCGGAGCTATTGAAGCTGGATCTACCTTTGCAGGTACATGAGTCGAAGCAATAACGAGATTCTTGCGAATGCAAGGATTCCTGCGCCCATTACCGATACTCCTCAATATTAGGCAGAGTAAGAATCTGGGATCGGCTTCTAATCTGTGATACAGGCGATTAACATTCAACTCATGAATGTCTTGAATCCATATCGTACAGGGAGACATCTCTTTTGCTATTGCAAAAATAAGATTCAATCGGTTTACGCTCTGTTTCGAAATGAAAGTCCCACGTACATTATTGAAATATGATCTGTTGTATAACAACTTCCTCAATGGCAGTCTCACCGACGGAAAGTAGGAATTGGATGCTATATCCCTAACTACATAAGATCGTCCAGTTTCTATGGGTCCTACTAGTGGAACTCCTTCAGATGGTAATAATCCTGATGAAAGCAAAATAGGTACGTCACGACATGGAATATTCGGAATGCCTTTTCGTCTCATTGTCGCTGAAAGGAGAATATTTCTTTCAAGGGCAAGAAGAGCCCACTTCTCCGCAGGATCCAACTCACAGATCTCGTAATTTGATAGATCATTTTGACGAATCCGAAGTAGGTATGACAAAAGATTAGATCCTTCTTCTGGGGTGGGTTCGTGATTAATCCCACCGCTCAATGAATCGTAATTGGAATTTAATTTCGATTCATACTTGGAAATAGTTTTATTTGTCACTAGATATTGAGTCAGTAATTGTTTATTAATCTTAAGGGTGTCGGAGCTTTTCCTACGAAGTATCCACGAATCTAGTTCATTTTTCACAAGGTAATAGAAGATTATATTATTTGTATAATTCAGGAATCTCTTCAGGGAATGTATCAGTAGATCTTTCGTTTACATTTACCTTGTCGAGGGAGAATACATTACCTTTTCCAGATAAAACCCACGCATTGGGTCTATTAAATATCCGGTGATATTGAAACGTTTCCACAAGTGAGGGGAATTGGAACCCGAAACAGCAGATAAATAATGCTTGAGAAATGCAAGAACAAATAATATCGAGAAAACGAGGTAGGATGGGGCATACTTATTCGAAAATCTAAAGACTGACCATCTCGAATGCGACACCTGCGTTTAGTTAGTAATTTCTTCGAAAATAGAGAGATCTATTTTAGATAATACGTTACTGATGGAATCGTTTCTGAATCTTGATCTTAGGCTTAACGATAAACAAGCTCTAGCATTACCTATATCCTCAGCAACTCTTTCCGTAATTCCGGGGAAAGTGTAATTCAAGTCATCACTTACTTTGAGTACTATTTCTGGATATATCTCTCTAATCAGATCATAAAAGTATCTCCACCAGTTAGGGGTGAAAAACCGAGGTATATATTCTCCGAATGGGCTCCATTTCTCGCAGATATTGTCTCTCCAAAAGATCCAAGAGATCTTATATTTGTTTAAATCCTTTGATAACTCATCGAAATTAATGAGATGAGATGGAAGAATAGGTTCTTTTTAGACACGTGTATCTGCAAGCCTCGTATTTTCGTACAGAACCTTCTCTCCAGTTAATCCTGTTGGAGATCTTGATGCTACACTGCTGCATAATGAGAATTTCTTTGACCAATAAAGCGTCTCAGATTCTTCTGATTCCCAAAAATAACCAATGTGTGAATCATTTTGATAGAATTGATTCCCAATAGAATCATTCCTCGAGTTTGATCTCTTCTCAATGGATCCCTCCGAATCGACTTGATCCACTCCCGAATTTTTGAGACGGGGTCGAGATCGCCAATCAGCCGATAGCTTAGAGTTTATCAATGTTCTTTCCAAGTAATTTCCATCGCTACCACATGAAGATAGAGACGAATCTCCCGTTTCGCGAGGAGATAAGTTCAACCCCGTCAGTAGTCCTCTTAGATCCGAAATAGAGTCAAGAAATCTATCTGAATGAGTTAGTGGTGGTATCGCAGATTCATCCAGATCAGATGGAGTCGATTCGGTTGTTGCGAGTATATGATCAATAGTTTCCCTTTCCGTTCGTTGCGAGGAATTGGGTAACAACGAATCAGACACTTGGGATTGAATAGATGAAGTGATATTTTTTGTATCTAAGGATCCTATTTCAAGAGATGGGATGACTTCATCACCGGAGCCCGTATACGAATTCTCTAAGATGTCAGAGTAACTACTGCTGTATCCTCCAACCAACGAATCCCTTCTTCTGATTATTGAGATAAAATCCCTTCCGGCACAGTTCAATACGGGTAAATGCGAGTAATCTATAAAGTTTGGTGTATCTACTTCATCGGAAATGGATCCCGAAATACTCCCAATATTCCTATTCGAACCTTTCCCATAATTCAAATTATCCAGAAACAGATCCCAATCCTGCCTTCCCGTAGCGGAATAAGCACCATTCGGGAGTTTTGTTCCAATACATTCGATACAGGATGATTCAACAAGAAATGGATTAACTGCGGGTTTTAGGAAGATTGAGGAGCCTACCGATTCTTCATCCATTAACAATCCGGACTCGATGAAGAAACTATCTTTTCTACCGAAGATTCTCTTGAGAAAGGATATCTTCTCATCGAGGTTGAGTGAACTCAGAAGGAAATCAAGCAGTGGATAATCTATATTGTTCAATTTATAGACAAGATAATCAATCCCATCTGTCGAAGCTTCTTCACTAATATACTTGGGAATAATGATTCGGTAAATAGATGATATATTGGTAAATTCCTTGGGATACTTGTTGTTCCTCCCAGCCGTACTACGAATAGTGATACCAATATTATTTAGTGCTAATATCGACAGATCATAGATTGATCTACCTAAGTCGGATCTTATTTCTGCGAATACTCTCTTGGAAGGGGAAAAAGACAAGTCTCTGATTGTATCAAGCCACCTGTGCACATTTGACCGAACATCTGGATATTCATCAATTGGGGAAATAATACATTCATGCAACAAACGCTCTATGTTACCCCTCCATTCCAATAATCTCTATTCAATTGCAATTCTTGTTACACCAGTAGATCCCTCGCCCCCCTCCCGGCTACCCAATTGATAGTTGATTCTGGATAGATATTCACTAGCTAATGTACAGAAATAGTCACGCGAAAAGAGCGTGTATACTGAGTAGAGAGATATTAACCTATTTCGTTCATATACCCTAACTAGAGAGTATGTTGAAGATATGTTACCTCCCTCTCCCGATTCATCTGAAAAAGTAGGATTTTCACTTCCATCAGTTCTTTCTACAGGTACATCGAAAAGGATCTCTAAACGGTTTGAAATAATCTTATCAAGATCGAAGTATGCGCCATTTTGCATCTCTGATTCCTCGTCAAGTATTCCACCAAATGATAGATCTCCTCTCGATAGAAAGGCTTTCCTAGGTTCCTCGCTACTACTACCAATTCTTACCTTACTGGAAATCAAATTCGATTTTTTAACTCTTAAAAGAAATCCAGTCAGTCGGTTTCTTGATTCATTTATTAGTTGTGAATAGGCGTGTAGAATAGAAAATTCCCCCTCATTTCCGTGGGAATCTAACCCCAATAATTGGAAGAACCACTTACGATTCTAGGAAGAATCAATACATTTATTGGAATCATTTTCTGCTATTCCCGCTACAGAAGGGGAGAAAGGATCTCCCAACAATAAAGGAGAGTCGAGTGTAAAATGCCGACAATCTCTCTCTACTTTCCATAAATGAGATATTCTTCCGATACCGAAAGACACGGAATTCTTATATCATTCTTCTGCCAAATATGTCTTAATAGGAGTTCCATCGGCGGTGGGACCCATACCTAGTTCATGTATAGATGATTCTGTTGAAAAGCCGTGACTCACCGCCTCTGGAGAATCATCAGTGGATATTGCTCTTTCCTCCGGAGAGTAACTGCCTACAAAGCCATTTCCAGATCTTTTCATTGAATCATATTCTGGATTTCTCTCCTCACTTCAACTAGATAAACAAGTATCTTCGATAGGTATCTCCTTCCCAACCTTCTGATTTCTGGAATCAGACTCATCCCTTGAGTTGCTATGAAAAGCCTCCAATTCTCTAGATGTCTCTATTTGTGAGGAGACATACTTCGAGAAACCACAGGAAATTTCTAGTAATATACTTGGTACCTCAGTGAGTAATTGATTATCCGATAGATAATCAAGTTCGATAAATCTCTTTTCTAAGAGAGATCTCGTTAGATTCAATTCGCGCTCATCCTTATTCCATGGAGAAGGACTTTGGTGACAGGAATGCCACATATAAAAATCGGCGTAATCCCGGAATAGTGTCCAACTCCCCTCGTCAATGGAATTTAACCAATCTCTTATATCGCTATAGGATAGGGATACACCATCACGAGATGACATTGTATTCTTATGGGGTGGAAATAGAGACAAATTGGAGAGACCCTTCCGCTCGGAATAGAACGGTGATTCATCTCCCTGCCGATCTACTGAATCCCTGGATTCGAGTAACATTTTGTCCCAAAAGTCCGATATTACGGGAATGAAGGAATCGCTTCTTAATGTTGCTGTTTGTAGCCAATTAACCCTTTGCTTGTCATGGATTTTCCGGAGAAGTAACGAATCAGAATCATTTTAGTAACAGTCATCCTTACGAAGTATCACATTTATATAGAATTCAAAAAACTCATTTGAATCTTCTAGATTCTTATCCCCCAGTGATTTTTCAATCCTCTCAGTCACATCTCTGGATATATTCTTGATGGGGAGTGGATCCCTCATCAGCCGGACCCTCCATCCATCTGAAACCGAAGGATCCATCGCACTATATATGGGAACTTGCGGTTCTTCCCTCGTCGAAGTTGTGGAAATATTTCCGTTTGAATCCGAATAGTAAGAATTACGTGTCTTTCCCTTTCTATCCTTTTCAGCAGGTGAGCATCTTATTGATAGAGAAAGAGGATAGAAGGATTCAACAGAATTTGTTGCTGGTTTTTTTACTACTCCACCAGTTCTATTAATTAGTTTCGCTAGATCTATAGAACCTCCTTCGATCAAATTTCTCTCACCTGAACGATGCATAGGAATTGGTATTGTTAGTAACATCAGGATTCCCGGAGTCACGCTATTACCCCGCTTCATTGAATCGCGCAGATTCCGTAAAAAGATTGAACTCAGAATTCATAAGTCAAATAATTTGATGGAGGGTTCATAACTGGAGAATAGACCAATTAGAAATTCCCCTAGATCTTGATTTTTCAATGATTCAAATGAGTAGTGGAATCCATCGGTTTCTGCTAACTTCGGAACTTCAGAGAATAAATCTGGACTTCTTACTTTTTCTTCTCCCACTTCTCTTACCTCATGATCTCTCTTCACTTTATCTATATGTGGTAGATACTACCCACCTCTCACATTCCATTATATAGATAATATCGAAAGATTCAAGGCCCAATGGAGTGAGTACTTTCGATGTGGTGATTTGTGGGTGTATTCGTACCTACCTGAAGCTGTCTCGGGAATCTCGAATTGTTGAAGAAACCTATCTATGTCTTATCTATCTCCTCATCAACTTATTTTATTCCGAGTGATAAAGACGAGTTCTCCAACCTGATGGGCGAACGACGGGGATTGAACCCGCGCGTGATGGATCCACAATCCATTGCCTTGATCCACTTGGCTACGTCCGCCCCCTACTTTCCCTATTCAGCTTTCTTAACTGGGAGAGAACAAGATCTACTAGGGTCATTCATTCGATGCGCGTACGTATTATTCGTCTATATATTAATACAAGAAAAAATATGTTAGGTGAAAAATGTATTCTCAATCTATTCCAGTGGGTACGGGACTACAAGCGTTCCGCTAATCAGAATGAGAATATCTTTGATTCCCATTCTCTGTAATCCTAGAAGGGTGTTTCAAAGATTCCCCAGAATCCAAGATTGGAAACTGATAATTGTAAGATTATGGCGAGATATTACTATTATTTCTATTCATTCCATCGGACGAATCTCCATTAAATACCAAACCTTATGCGAGGTTTGGTATTTAGTGATGCTGCACGACCAGACAGGTATTATCCGTTTACAGAAGGAGCTTCAACAGAAGCTAAGTCTAGAGGGAAATTATGAGCGTTACGTTCATGCATAACTTCCATACCTAGGTTAGCACGGTTGATGATATCAGCCCAGGTGTTAATAACACGACCTTGGCTATCAACCACGGATTGGTTGAAGTTAAAACCATTCAAGTTGAATGCCATGGTGCTGATACCCAAGGCAGTAAACCAGATGCCTACTACGGGCCAAGCGGCTAAGAAGAAGTGCAGAGAGCGAGAATTGTTAAAGCTGGCATATTGGAAGATCAAACGGCCAAAATAACCGTGAGCAGCTACGATGTTGTAGGTCTCTTCCTCTTGACCGAACTTGTAACCTGCATTAGCAGACTCATTCTCAGTAGTTTCTCTGATCAAACTAGAAGTTACCAAAGAACCATGCATAGCACTGAATAGAGAGCCGCCGAATACGCCAGCTACACCCAACATGTGGAAGGGATGCATAAGGATGTTGTGCTCAGCCTGGAAAACGATCATGAAGTTGAAAGTACCAGAAATTCCTAGGGGCATACCGTCAGAGAAACTTCCTTGACCGATTGGGTAGATCAGGAACACAGCGGTAGCAGCTGCAACGGGAGCTGAGTACGCAACAGCAATCCAAGGACGCATGCCTAAACGGAAACTAAGTTCCCACTCACGACCCATGTAGCAAGCTACACCAAGTAGGAAGTGAAGAACGATCAGTTCGTAAGGACCACCATTGTATAGCCATTCATCAACGGAAGCTGCTTCCCAGATTGGGTAGAAGTGTAAACCGATAGCTGCAGAAGTAGGAATGATAGCACCGGAGATAATGTTGTTTCCGTATAGCAAAGAACCGGAGACAGGCTCACGAATACCATCGATATCTACAGGGGGAGCTGCGATGAAAGCAATGATGAATACAGAGGTTGCGGTTAATAAGGTGGGAATCATTAAGACACCGAACCATCCGATGTAAAGACGGTTTTCAGTGCTGGTGATCCAGTCGCAGAAGCGACCCCATAGGCTTGCGCTTTCGCGTCTTTCTAAAGTTGCGGTCGTGGTAATTTTTGGTTTTCGAAACGATTGGTGATTACCCAAGCTGATGAGCCTGTTGATCCATAGTATATCACAGAATCCCACCTGTGTCAACTAATCTAATATTGATTGAATATCCGAAGAAACGGGAAGACTTCCCTTTGTTTTCGCACGATACTTCTTCAAACCTTGACTCTCTTTTCAGACGCATTTCCCTTTTATTATCATAAACCACGGGAAAGTCAACGTTAGTTCGGCTCCTCGAGTACATCATGGGAGATGCCAGCTTTGCCTTAGATGTACTACGACTCAATCATCGATTCGAGGTGAGGGACATACAGGATAAATATCTGCTGGCGTTGCCTGACATCCCCCCCCCCCCCCGAGGTGAGTAGTCCGCCCCAGGCGGAGATAGTTGAGAATGGTGGGAGTCGCGGGGATGCGGGCAGTGCCAATCATGTCGATCATGTCGATTGTGTCGATTGTGTCGATCATTCTAGTCATGTCGATCATGTCGATCATGTTGATTGCGTCGATTGCGTCGATCACTTTGGTCATGTCGATCATGTTGATCATGTCGATGATGTTATGGACTTTACGATTCGACACTAGTCTTTCTCTTTTTCATGAGGTACTATACCAGTGACAAAATTTCCCCTATGACTTGGATATTCTTTCTCCCATTATTTAATTTCTGCTTATCCATATGCTTCTGGCGTATCTTGATTCCTAATACCCTGCGCTCCGGAGTAGAAGGTTTCAATCCACCAATAAGAGGTTGTGGATTGAAACGAACCCGGAACTAACGGAAATGGGCAAAAGCCTTATTAGCTTCTGCCACCTTGTGAGTCTCCTCCTTCTTCCGTACAGCACTACCAGAATTTCTGGCAGCATCCATTAATTCATCACTTGATCTTAAAGCCATACTTCGACCTGAACGTTTTCGACACGCGATCAATAACCATCGGATAGCCAAAGCTCTTCCTTCTGCAGGTACTACTTCAACGGGGACTCGATAAGTCGATCCACCTACACGTTTGGATTCTGTTACTATATCGGGAGTTACCCTACGTATTGCTTGTCGCGGGACAGACAGTGGATTCTTATTCGTCTTTTCCTTAATCCGCTTCATAGCCTGATAGAGAATCTGATAAGCCAATGATTTCTTGCCATCTTTAAGAATACGATCAACCAACATGTTTACTAATCGATTACGATAAATCGGATCCGATTCTATATTTTTCTTTTTGTTCGCTACATTGCTCCGGTGTAACATGAGTTTACAGATATGTCGGATTCCGATTCTATCTCGACTGTATCTTAGAATCTTATTTGGGCTTTTTCACTCCATATTGTAGGGTGGATCCGCCGGTTAGTCGAGGATCTCCCCCCAAACTGCACGTGCGACTTTCATCGAATGCAGCTTTCCATATGATTGAATAGAAAGTCTTGAAGTAAGTTCGGGTTACTTCAATGAATCATATTTACTCATTAGGCATTGAGTATCCGTTTCCTCTTCATCATCCCACGAATAGGAGAAGGGAAATCCCGTATTTCATTTATCTCACCAAGAATGTCCGTGGGTTTATTGATCCAATTACCAAATGTTCACAAAACCTCCACTGAATCTCCATAATCGTAGTCCGAACTCGTTCTGAGAGAGAGAAGACATTCGAAGATTTTCCAAATAAATGGGAGTCCGGGTAAGACTC
>NW_028239650.1:5000-27500 GCF_047967505.1 Dipteris shenzhenensis | reverse complement strand
CCAGTGGAGACGGGGCCTGTAGCTCAGGGGATTAGAGCACGTGGCCTACGAACCACGGTGTCGGGGTTCGAATCCCTCCTCGCCCAAAATCATCCCTAAACGTCCCTTCCCTCTCAGTGGTAAGTAGGCAAGCAAAGATTGTGATTCCGGGCGCGGACGCAGAGCTGAAGCTGTGGGACTTGATCCTTCGCAAAGGCATGACTCTCTCGCCAAAACGGGAATGATATATGACCTGACTCTTTCGTATAGTAAGCCTGATATTTAGTAGTCTCCAGCAGTAGCTTCTACAAGTAATTCATTGGTTCCCCCTCGAGTTGAATTCCCCGTTGGGAATAGTCCCGATTGGGACTCCGGAACGGGGTATTGTCACGGATCCACACCGACAGAACATCCCCCCCTGTGGGGGGAACCCCATCGGGAAGAATTCCCGGGGGTGGAATCTCCGGTTTTACAATCTAGTAACAAGTCGAGCGAGTAGAAGCCTTCGATACATCTAGACTCCGACGAGGACAAAACAAAGATTGATTGATTTGCTTATCCCAACCATTCAGTACTCTGGAGTAGGGATTCTCGAAGAAGCGACGCTAGACTCGGATCCTTAGAAGCATTAGATTGGCCAAGAGAAGGGAGGGTATGGAGTCTTCTATCCATTATTAGAGCTTAAAATAGGCATGATATTGAATCCTCTATCGGTTGATCGACTATATGGTTATAGTCCCGATTCGGCATACGGGGTGTGGGAGAACTACCTCATTACTGAGAATCTCGAATGTGGATAATGTAAATCTTCAAAGATACTATCGGTTTCTACGATATATATTATGAGGAGGTACCTCCCCCTCCCCTGACGTAAGTGAAGTATTATCCCTATTGAAGGGAGGTACATCATCTAGACTATCTTCTATCCTACTGGAAATGGATGAATCTCCCGGGTGGGATTTGAACCTACGACCAATCGGTTAACAGCCGACCGCTCTACCGCTGAGCTACCGAGGAAAGTGGCAGATGATTTCAATCCCATATACTTCCAGAGACTCTTGTTCCTTGAGCCGCCCCTTGATCTGCAAGACGTTAACCACTCGAAGACCCAAAGCTTTCTTCGAGACTTCATGAACCTCGCGTACACCCTAACTCTCATTATAGGAAGAAGCAGTAATGATAGCAATCCCTTTTGCCTTCTCGGATAGAGCCTACGAATCGGGGGGGGGGCTGGTGTGGAAGATCTCGGTCATGGTTGATCTTGGTCGTGATTGATCGCCCCCCCCCCAACCCCAAGATGCATATCGATCGATCACCAATCACTAGTTTCTATTTCTCCTTTTCCGGAAAACATAGTAGAATAGTCACAGGATACTTATAGAGGTATAAGGAATATCTTGGAAAGGAGGAAGAAAAAAACTCTTAGGAGACAAGAGAAACGAAGGCAGTTAGCAGTAGAATAATACCAATCATCAATCCGAATGAATAAGAAGATACTCTCCCGCCCATGGAACCCACGATCCGTATCGATATCAATAATTGCAGGCGGGTGGAGGATCCATAAACTTGAATCCATAAATGGAATGAATGAGTCTAGGGGGGAAAGTATGGATAAGGGGTGAAAATGAAGAGAAAAAAGGGAAAGAGAACGTGAGGGGGAGGGGGGGGAAGTGGGGGATAGTCGGGATGAAGAAAATGAATCGGAGCTTTGCGAAACGAAAGTAGCAGTTTATGGAAAGGGTGGAATTGGTAAGTCAACAACAAGTTGTAATATATCAATAGCTTTGGCGAGACGCGGAAAACGGGTATTGCAAATTGGATGTGATCCAGAAACATGATAGTACTTTCACCCCCACGGGATTCTTGATACCTACCATTATAGACACTTTGCAATCGAAGGATTACCACTATGAAGATGTGTGGCCTGAGGATGTCATTTATAAGGGTTATGGCGGAGTGGATCGTGTTGAAGCAGGGGGACCACCTGCGGGAGCTGGTTGTGGGGGATACGTAGTGGGAGAAACGGTTAAATCATCGAAAGAATCGATGGCTTCTTATGAATATGATACTACTCTATTCGACGTTTTAGGGGACGTAGTCCGTGGAGGTTTTGCCGCTCCATCGAATCATGCGGATTATTGCATTATTATCACGGATAATGGATTCGATGCCCCTTTTGCAGCAAATCGTATTGCTGCGTCGGTTAGGGAGAAGGCACATACCCACCCATTGCGATTAGCAGGTTTGGTGGGGAATCGGACATCTAGGAGAGATCTCATTGATAAACATGTAGAAGCCTGCCCGATGCCTGTGCTGGAAGTGTTGCCTCTCATTGAGGACATTCGGGTCTCGAGGGTGAAGGGAAAACATTTGTTTGAAACGGCTGAATGTCAATCAGATCTCAATTATGTTTGTGATTTCCATCCCAATGTGGCGGATCAGATATTGTCTCGACCAGAAGGGGTTGTGCCAAGGGAAATTCCAGATAGAGAATTATTCAGTCTGCTCTCCGATTTCTATCTGAATCCCGATGGTGGGGGGCAGAGGAATGCCCAGCAAACTCAACAGGATATTCTGCTTGATTTTACGATGATTCGAAACCGAAACTGCAAATTTCTTGTATGTGTACCATTTCTGAGGAAACCCTTTCACGAAGACTCCCGAAACTCTCACTTTTGAATGTGAAACCGGAAATTATCACACTTCTTGCCCCATTAGTTGTGTGGCTTGGTTATATCAAAAGATCGAAGACAGCTTTTCCCCAGTGGTAGGTACAAAGACTTGTGGTTATTTCTTACAGAACGCTCTTGGAGTTACGATCCTTGCGGAACCTCGTTATGCAATGGCAGAGTCGGAAGAGGGGGACGTCTCGGCCCAATTAAATGATCAAGGGGAATTGGAGAGAATTTGTATCCAAATAAAACGAGATAGAAACCCTAGTGTCATTATTTGGATTGGCACATGTACCACGGAAATAACAAAGACGGACCTAGAAGGCATAGCACCCAAGCTAGAAAACGAACTTGGAGTACCAATTGTAGTTGCGCGGGCCAATGGATCGGATTATGCTTTTACTCAGGGAGAGGATACTGTATCAGCTGCCACGACGCATCGGTGTCCGGAATTTGACATATCTAGACACGAACAGAAACAGGATTTAGTTGGGGGTGTTGACACTGCGACGACGGAAGCGGGGGGGGCTAATCCGGAGGGACGGAAATTAAAGAATCATGCTTCAGTTCTTTTTGGATCTCTAACTTCAACTGTAGCTTCTCAACCGAATCCGGAATCGAAACGTCAATCCATTCAGGTATCGGGGTGGTTACCCTCCCAGAGATATACTGAACTTCCATCATTAGGCAAGGGAGTGTATGTTTGCGGCGTGAATCCCTCTCTGAGCCGTACAGCGACGACTCTGATGCGGCGTCGTAAATGCCAGTTAATTGGAGCACCTTTTCCTATTGGTCCTGATGGGACGCGTGCTTGGATAGAAAAGATTTGTTCCGCCTTTAATATGGAACCTCAGGGTTTGAAGGAGAGGGAGGATGAGATATGGAAGAGTCTGAGAGACTATCTTGAGATAGCAGCTGGTAAATCTATATCTTTTACGGGAGATAATCTATCAGAAATTTCTATAGCAAGATTCCCAATTCGCTGCGGAATGGTTGTCTACGAAACAGGTATTCCCTACATGGATAAACGATATCAAGCTGCCGAGCCATCTTTCTCACGAGATACTTGCAAAGAGATGGGTACACTCATGCCACGGATCGTGGAAAAACCGGATAATTATAACCAGATACAGCGTATGCATGAATTAAAACCTGATTCAGCAATTACTGGAATGGCTCATGCCAATCCTTTAGAAGCAAGAGGTATTGATACAAAATGGTCTGTCGAGTTCACCTTTGCCCAAATCCATGGATCCACTAATGCGAGGGATGTGCTTGAACTTGTTACTCGTCCCCTACGGCGTAATAATAATCCGGGGCGTCTGGGTTGGAGTAACCTGTCGAAGCAGATGGTAACAAATCACTAAATTATAGAATTATTGGGTGACGGGAAGTGACCATTGAGGGAAATGCATAGAGACGTCTCCAAATTCTTAATCATGGGATTCTGTCTCCTCATGATTAAGAAATCCATCGACTCCTTTCCGAAGGAGTTGCTGTGCTAGCTACGGGAGTGGTACGGAGAGGTTGCCGGCACTCTACGGGAAAAAAAAAAAACTGAAAAATATGGGAAGGAAATAATTATGAACGTAGAAAGCGTTCAAATGTCGTTGTATCTACTGCAGGTTTCGCTGCTTACTCG
This sequence comes from Dipteris shenzhenensis, assembly GCF_047967505.1. Lineage (NCBI taxonomy): Eukaryota > Viridiplantae > Streptophyta > Polypodiopsida > Gleicheniales > Dipteridaceae > Dipteris > Dipteris shenzhenensis. The sequence goes on along the minus strand of NW_028239650.1, from coordinate 23,207 downwards.
GGTGAAGGTGGCAGGTCCACCTATAATATTCGGACTATATTATGGATTACTAACAACATTACCCGTTGGACCCTCCCAAATACTATCCATAAGAGCTTTTCTTTTGGGAGGGAATCTTAGTGGTACCGTCGCTTTGAGTGGTTTGATGATGGGATAGCTACTAATATTTCTGTCAATATTCTGTTCACCTCTATATGCATTGATAGTGAAACCACATGTTGTAACTGTCCCAATAGTACCATACATGTTATTTTACTGGTTCCGAACCAAGGATTTACCGGATTATCGAACTCTACGTCCGACCAATTCACTCAGTGACTTTCGAATCGGTAATATATTCTTGGATAGTTTCATTTTCCAGATTTTAAATCCAATTCTTTTACCAAGTCCCGTATTGGCGAGACCAATTCACCTATTTATTTTTCGATATAGCAACAACATAACATTTCTGATTAGTAGTTTCGTGGGTTGGTCACTCGGTCATATGTCATTCAGCTACTTGTCCAGATTACTTCTGGTTCGCGTAGAATATGATTCACCCATACTCTACCTGCTGATGAAACGCGTCATTTACAAAACTTTTAGTATTGTTGTTCTCATTAATGTACTGGTTTATTTGGGTAAGGCTCCAGTACCTCTCTTCACCAAGAATTTTGAAGACGAACTTGTCTTGCTCGATAACAATCTCCGGGAGTTGTCAGATTCGATGCTATGGATTTTCAAGTCGTGGCCCACGTCCTTGTTCGACCCATACAAACCAAATCGTCCTTTACGATATATAGAGAATAGCCGATTCGGCGGCGATAGCTTAGTGAAGAAGCAAGTATCAAATCACTTTTTCAGCAAATGTTTGACTAGTGGAAAACAGCGGTTGGCTCTCACGGCGTTACCCAGTTTGTCGATCTTTGGAGACCAGTTAGGAACCTCGTTAGAGGATTCGGATATGCCACTTCCAGCTCATCATCTGCATGAAGACTGGATTTTGAACCAATTCAGGAAAAACAAGGATTTGAATAATGAGTTAAAGGACCGAATTCGATTCCTAGACACCGAGCCTATCTTCTGGAAAGCGATGGAAAGAAGGACCGGATTGGCTGATAACGGAGGTGAATTACCTAAGATTTATGATCCATTTTTGAATAATTCATGTCGTGCTAGGATTCCAAACTCGGATTCATTCTGGATACTGTCTGATTCATTGGCATCGCAAGCGGTTGACAACAACGAGTATGCCAATGAATTGAATTCCGGTAATAAGATTCGGGATTGGGTGTCTATCAGGTATAAAGAGTTGAGAAGCAATGAGATTCCTCTTCCCCGGGAAGCATTACCTAAAAATGCTTTGCAAATATTTATTTTCATGTTCGAAACACCGGATGATGCCGTGATTGAAGATGTTGTGGGAGAAACAAACTATTCAGTTTCGAAGGGTGATTCCACCCCCGTAACTTGGGATCAAGTCTTCAAATTTTCTTCATCTCCGACAGAGTTAGCTTTATTCTTCACCTATCTCAGAGATGATTGTGGTGCCTTCGATTGGATCCGCTTGCTAGACGTACCTCTAATTGGTGGGGAAAGACTTGACTCTTCAAAACAAAAAATACGTTCGATCCTCGAGATTGAGGAACTGTCGGAGGAATTGGCCCGCAATACTCACTTAATATATGATAATAGGTTCGATGTCGCGGGTGGGTCAACTGATATTCGTAACAGAAAGTTAAAAAATTTAGCAATCAGCGTCGGGAAGACGCGGCTGAAAACACGCAGACTGGTCAAACGTTTTGCAAAAAGCTCTGATTTTCGTCGGAAACCTATAAAAGGCTCTATGCGCTCCAGAAGACGTAAGACACTGGTTTGGGAAGTATTTCAAGATAAGGCACATTCACCTCTCTTCTTTAGATTAATGGAACTACCCACTCCGTTTCGATTTCCTGCCGGAGAATTAACTGGTGTAGATTTTGAGGAATCGGCCGGTGACGCGAGGAGAGAAACTAGTACCCAACCCGAACAGGAACTAATATCTCTTTCATCCTCGAGAGAGGGGGAGCGAGCGAAATCCGACCGCCCAGCTATAGCAGCTAGGTTCGATGTGAGTTCCATCCACACGGGGCGGGGTTTATTATTGGTTATGCAATCGACTCTTCGGAAATATGTGAAACTGCCTGTATTGATAACACTCAAGAATTTCGGTCGTATTTTATTTTTTCAAGCTCCCGAATGGGATGAGGATTGGAGTGAGTGGCGCAAAGAATCCCACATCAAATGCACCTACGACGGCGAGGGATTCTCACACACTCGTTTACCCGGTCGTTGGTTGAAGGAGGGTCTTCAGATAAAGATTTTGTATCCTTTCCGGTTGAAGCCTTGGCGTACTCGCGGGAGGAGGCGCCCAACCATTTTGGAAAATGATATGAATCCCAGGTATCTCAAGACTCGGGAATCGGGGAGAAAAAATAGATTGAGGCGAGGAAAATCTCCATCTAGCTATTTAACAGCTTGGGGATTCCAAACAGATGTACCTTTTGGAACTATTAAGAAAGATCCCTCCTTCTGGAAACCTATCCGGAAGAAATTGATGAGAATTTTGAGACGTAGTCTCGCATTGCGGACTAGGCAAATGCGTCGTCTCTACTCCAAATTGGGTGTATCCGCAAGGTTTCCATTGGGGAAATTGAATTTCCTTCGTAAAATTGAAGGGATTTGGGAGAATTGGAGTGGAACCGATTTTGTTGGGGGAGATATTCCAAATGATACAGGGACCGGGTGGAAAGAGGGGCCGTCACACGGTGAACCAGGTACTGGTGGAATAGATGAAACATCAATTCCCATTGATAATAAATCCCGATACTTTGCGGGTACCGATGATGAACCAGTAAAAGATACCGTTGGTGGATCCAAATCCGAACCCGAATCAGACATGCATGCATTCAGAAATCTGTTAACCGAAGGGGTTGGCGGGGGTGGGCGTAGCACCAAATCACTCCGTTTTAGTAAACCGGGAATAGATGACAGACTAATTAATACAAATCTGACTAGTTCTTTGAGATTCCAAACGAAATTAGTCAATATTCAGGGAATTTATTTGAGATCCCGCATATCGGTCGCAGAATTGTTTGAGAAGTATCTTCTACTAGTAGCGGGATTATTTCGAAGAGTCAATAGAGCTTTTGCTCATTATCTCGACAATTTTGCTAGATTTCGGGTGCAACTGGTGAAAGTGACGAATCAAGTTGGTGGGGTTCATGGGGATGCAAACCACCCAATTCTAGCTATTTCCGGAATTAGGGAGGGAATACCGCGAGTTATCGATAATCAATCTATAGGATTACCGTCTCAGGCGCACATTCACGACATTCTGTGGCATGTAAGCATGAAAAACAACCTGGATTTGGATTCTTTGATGGAAATTGCGGAAGATAGCAAGGATGCGGGGTATCTCGATAACCGGAAGGGATGTAAGGATAATGAGAATCTGGATGATGCTTCGGAAGATTGGAATTATCCGCGCGGTGATCATGGTTGTTATCCGAAAGGGGGAGGGGAAACCCCAGAATTTTTTGATGGCGGTAAACATGACGGGGGAAAGAGCGATTCCGTGGGATGTCCCGATGACAGAACTGGCGGGATTGTACGTGGGTATGGTATCGATGAACATATTAATAATTTTGCTACGATGCGGGGACTTTCCAAACAACTTTGGGAATTGAATGCAAATGATTTGGGGAGTTTGTTAGGCTGTCCCGACAAGTACAACCTGTCATTGGAGTTATGGCAAAAAATTGCACCGAAGAGATGGAGATCGGACATCGAAAATTTATATGGATTCAGAAGCATCGGGGGAAGTTTTCTCGCCGAGCATGAATATGTATTTCGTGATAGACAAAACGATTATTCCATATATACTGAAACCCCTTTCCTCAGAGATCGAGTGAGAAATATCAATAAACGTCGTAAATACAGTTATTTGTTACATAGTTTTATTGATTCCTCACGAGATGTAGATATACAAAAATTTCCGGCGGGGTGGAATGCGGCGATAAGGGAAACTCGTTTAGGGAATCGTATCAGAGAACTTATTGCAGGGAAGGGAATTTCTCATCCACGAATACTTGATCCGGAACGTGAGTTGAATCCGAAATCCGATTTGGTGTTGTGGGTAATTCCGGATCCCGCGGAAGCAAAGGATGTATACGAAACAAGATCGAAATTTGTACCTGGGACTTCTATTTTGTGGGAGAGGGTTCCCGCTACCCCAAATGAAAGATTTCAGAGATTAGGCACGGATTACGGGTTACAGGAAGAAGAGATTGATTCGGATGAAATACTTCTAAGAGAGAGGGGGAGTCACTATTATATTTTTCAATGGAAATGGGAATCCGAAGCATTAGAAAGAGAATTATAAAGACTGAGGGATTTGATATCTCTCATCAACGTATTAGAAAATGAGCAGGATCTTACTTCCTTCTGTGTCAATATGGGTATAGATTGCGATTTGTTGAATCTTTTTCTCAACGAAGAGAAACGCGAGATTCTAGATGATTTGTTTGTTATTTCAGCCCATCGTTTACCGCGAATATTCGATGATTAGATTCTCATGTATAAAATGGTTAGTATCCCACTGAAATTTCGAAACAGATTCAAAAGAAGATTGAATAGAAATATATTTGGCGGGTGCATGCTGCGTTTGTCACTCATCAATGGGGAGAGGAATAGGAATCGCTCCTATCTCCATAACATCGAAGATCTCCTGCTTCCGAGACATCGTCGCAAATCGCGATTTCTCAGATCCCTATTGATTTTGAGCTCCGTGAAATCCGAAAGGGACCCTTTGGGCTACCCTTCTGGAGTGGAATGGATGAACAAGAGTGAAGAGTCTAGCGACCTGAGTGGGACTCAGAAAATCAAACGTTTCCTTTGGCCCAGTTATCGCTTAGAAGAATTAGCTTGTATGAACAGATTCCGCTTCGACACAAATAATGGAAGTCGATTTGCCACGCCCAGAATACGCATGTATCCCATTATTTGAGACGGGGGGGAGAATACGTAGATTCGACAATTTGCTCGACTAATATTACTAACATCTTGGTAATCTCAATCAAGTGTGTGATAGAAGGAGGGGCAGATACCTACCTTACTTATCAGATGCGGAGCTGTAACTACTCGTTGGTGGGAAACAAATTCCCACCGATAACCGAATCTATTGAGTGACGATTTCCCCGATTATAGGAGTATTCATCTCCCTCGCTCGGACCAATACTACCCGAATTAGTAGGCAAATCATATACAATGAATTCGATAAACAATTATTATTACTACTATTACGGATAAGGCTATATCTACCAATTCGACGTTGATTTGTGAGAAAGGGGATACAGGGTCTGCTGAGTCTCAAATATGCTACTTGACCGATCAAGTCTCGAAACTCACTTCTCATTTGAAATCACATTCCAAGGATTACTCCTCTCAGAGGGGTTTGTGGAAATTATTGGGAAGACGCAAGCGTCTCTTAATTCATTCATCCAAAAAGGATCCGACTTTATACGATAACATAATAAGCAACTTGGGTATTCGGAGATTGAAGAGACGCCGATTCCAATTTATAGAAATCCAGTTCTACCGAAGCTAGGGTCTGCAAAAATTACCAGGAACATAATTCATGGGTATACCTCCTACGAAAGTGGATCCAGTTATAGTGAGTATGGGTCCCCACCACCCGTCGATGCACGGTGTCCTTCGACTTATTGTTACTCCAGACGGTGAAAATGTCGTTGGTTGTGAACCAATACTTGGCTATTTACATAGAGGGATGGAAAAAATTGCTGAAAACCGGACGATTCTGCAGTATCTTCCCCACGTGACGAGATGGGATTATTTAGCCACCATGTTTACCGAGGCAATAACAGTGAATGCGCCGGAGAAGTTGGCAAATATTCAAATACCGAGAAGAGCTAGTTACATACGAGTTATTATGCTCGAGCTAAGTCGAATAGCTCCCCACCCGTCATGGCTCGGACCTTTTCTGGCGGATGTCGGTGCACAAACCCCTTTTTTCTACACATTTCGAGAAAGGGAAATGATTTATGATTTACTTGAGTCTGCTACGGGTATGTGAATGACGCATAATTATTTCCGCGTCGGGGGAGTAGCGGTAGATTCACCATATGGGTGGCTAGATAAATGTTTGGATTCCTGCCACTATTGCCTCTCAAAAGTCGATGAATATGAACGACTTATCACAAATAATCCTATATTTCTGAAACGAGTGGAGGGGATAGGTGTCACTGGTAGGGAAGAAGCTATAGATCGGGGCTTATCCGGACCCATGTTGCGAGCCTCGGGGATTCAATGGGATCTTCGCAAGGTGGATCACTACGAATGTTATGACGAATCGGATTGGCGGATCCAATGGCAAACAGGAGGAGATTCATTGGCCCGTTATTTGGTACGAATCGGCGAGATGAGAGAATCCATAAGAATAATTCAACAGGCCTCGAGACTCCTTCCGGGAGGTCCATATGAAAATTTGGAATCTCGACGCCTTAGTCAGCAACGAAAGGAAATGGGATGGAATGATTTTGACTATCAATTTGTCGGTAAGAAATCCTCTCCCACTTTCAAATTACCTGAGCAGGAGCATTACGTAAGGGTGGAAGCTCCCAAAGGGGAATTAGGGATATTTCTGATTGGAGATGATAGTGTTTCTCCCCGGAGACGGAAGATTCGTCCGCCTGGCTTCATAAATCTGCAAATTCTCTCTCAATTGGTAGAAGGAATGAAACTAGCCGATATTACGACAATATTAGGTAGTATAGATATCATCATGGGGGAGGTTGATCGCCGAAACGGCAATTGGTACAAAAAATTTCGAGGAACAACGCGTGATTGACTTATTTCACAAATTGGGAGTTTCGAGAGATTCTTCCGAATTGATTTGGATTCTGATTTCCATTCCCACCCTTATCGTAGGAATTACAGTAGGAGTATTAGTTATCGTACGGCTCGAGTGGAAAGGTATCTGCGGGGGTACAACAGCGTATCGGACCTGAATATGCAGGTCCTTTGGGAATTATCCAATCCCTGGCCGATGGAGTCAAGCTCCTACTGAAGGAAGATATTGTTCCAGCCAGGGGCGATACTTGGCTATTCAATATTGGACCAGCTGTGGTAGTCATACCAGTCTTTATAAGCCACTTGGTGATACCCTTCGGGCAGCACATTATTCTAGCTGATCTGAGTATAGGTGCTTCTCTTGGATCCGCCATCTCAAGTATCGTTCCCCTAGGGCTACTTATGGCAGGATATGGTTCAAATAATAAATATTCCCTCCAGGTGGTCTTAGAGCTGCTGCTCAATCAATTAGTTACGAAATACCCCCAGCCCCATGTGTACTATCCATATCCCCACGTGCGACTCGCTGAATAAGATTGATGGGAAGAGGGTTATTCGATATAGAGATTCGGAATGAAGAATCTTTCACTGATTTGACAGAACAACTGGATAGTCATCTGGGTGAGATCGAACAGCGTCTTGCAGCGAGTGAATCGAGTCCCATCCCCCATGTACGGGAGTGAAAGCATGTCCGAGCAGTAAACACTGTTTGCCCCCAGGTACGGGATAGATTTACAGGGCCTGAAGCGGGGACAAGAAGGGACTGAACTCTTTTCCGGGATTGAGCGGGAGTGGATGGTCAGGAACACTAATATACACAAGAGATTTGTGAGAAGGGTGGAGAAAAAAGTTGCATAATAAAATCTCTTTTCTCTTTAATTGGATAAAGACTTAGCCTCGGTAGGGATGGACTAGGTAGTACATCTTGAAAATCCCAATCCCGAGTATATTCCTATCTACTTAGATTATGACTATCCGGAACGAAGTAATCCTTTCAACGGTTTGATTTTTCTGCCCCTGGCGGAAAAAATTATTGATATATGCGAGTATCTCCTTTACGTAGTAGTCTCAAGAGGATTGGGATCATAGGAATCCTCAGGCTAATCCTCTTCTCGGCTGAAATAAAGATAGGTAGGGATCCATCTATGTGGAGATATAAAAGAAGTATCGGTAAATCCCATTCCACCGAGAAACGGTGGAAGATTCCGAATTATATCAAAAAATAACTGAAAAGGTTGAGATGGATTCAGAAGCTATCACTCCCTGTAGCAAACAGAATCCCATTGGTTGAGATTGGGACGCTCCTCAGGGGGGTGTCGCGCAAAGGAAGTGATTAACTACCAATCCCCCTCTCGGGTGACTTATGGGGAGCCGTATGAAATCCCAATTTCATGTACGGTTTCGAATCAGAGGTGGTAATAGCAATTGTACCGTCGACTATAATTATCTGATAGCTTAAGTACGGTTGACATAGTTGAAACACAATCTAAGTATGGTTTTCTGGGATGGAATCTGCGGCGTCAACCTATAGGCTTTATAGCTTTCTTCATATCCCCCATCGGCAGAATGTGAAAGGTTGCCATTTGATCTACCAGAGGCGGAGGAGGAACTGGTAGCGGGTTATCAAACCGAATATTCAGGTATAAAATCTGGTTCATTCTATGTTGGTTCTTACCCAAATTCATTGGTTTCCTCGTCGTTTGTAACAGTCCATTATCCGGGTGGATGGGATTCACCAATTCCATTTCTTCAAGAATTAGGGCAAATTTTTCCCTTTCGGACTCTCAGCAGTGAATCCTTTGATGTATTCGATGCAGTAACAGGTGTCATTACCACATCAGCCAAGTCTTATCTATTCCTATTCATTTCTATCGCAACGAGATGGACATTACCTAGAGTCAGAATAGACCAATTACTAGATCTCGGCTGGAAATCTCTTCTGCCCGTTGCTCCGGGAAATCCGTTGCTGACAGCTTCGTTTCGACTACCATCTCTAAAATGAGATATTCCCCTCATAGTTTACATCAATGTCACCCCGATTTTAATCTATCCAATCTCTAGAAACTAAGGAACTCCCCAGGATTATCTATCACATGTTTCCCACGGTAATGGATTCCAGGATTATAGTCAACGAGCAATACGAGCTGCGAGGTATACTGGTCAAGGTTTTGCGGTTACTCTAGACCATCTGAATCGTTTACCTGTGACTATCCAATACCCCTACGAGAAACTTATATCATCCGAACGATTCCGTGGAACGAATTCATTTTGAATTTGACAAATGCATTGCTTGTGAGGTACGTGTCCGAGTATGTCTGATTAACCTGCCTGTCGTCGACCGGAGATTGATAAGAAGCATCAGAAAAAAACGATTAAGAAGTTATAGCATTGATTTCGGAGTTCGTATCTTCTGTGGGAATTGTGTCGAATACCGCCTAACAAATTGCTTGTCAATGACTGAGGAGTATGAACCCTCGACTTATGATCGTCACGAATCAAATTATGATCAAATGGCTCCGGGACGTTTGCCCCTCTCTGTCTCCCAGGATTCCGCAATTCAAGTAGTTCCAACTCTGAGTTATTCATCTGGGGGAGTCACGAAAGGAGATCCCAATAATCGAACTGTCACTCGTGGTGTCAATTGAATCTCCGTCTGAAGTTTGGAAGATAGACCGACTCCCCTGGTTAGAAAAAAATAGTAAGTCGGAGATGATTCAATATCGAGATATCTCTGCTATGCAGAGATATCCCTCCTTCAATTATTTCTACCAATAGGGGGGGGTGTGTCTACATAAGTAGGTCACACACATACACGTCGTTATTGAATAGTAATATAGTGAGATGGGAGAATCAAAATAACTGGGCATAATGGAATATACCTGAATCAATTTATGAATCTGTCTTGATACTAATCGAATTAGGTATTCTACTGGGAAGTGTAGGAGTGGTATTATCTGCTAATATAGTTTATTCCGCCTCTTCATCGGGACTGGTGTTTATCTGTATATCTCTCCCATATCTCGTACCGAATGCCGATTCTGTAGCTGCCGCACAATCGCCTATCTATGTAGGAGCTATAAATGTTTCGATCGTGTCTGCCGTAACGGTTAATTGACGAACCAGTAGATTCCAATTCAACCATTTTCCTGGAATATGGGAGATACTATTGCCTTAGGAGCTTGTACGGGTCTATCTATCTTATCAACCACTACAATTCGAGATACGAAATGGTCTGATATAAATCCAATCGACCCATCGAGGGATGTTGTGGGGAGTCTCAAAAAACAACATCCAGCGAATTGGATACCAATTGTTAACACAATTTCTGGTTCCATTCGAACTCCTTCTATCCTCCTCCTAGTGGCTTCAGTAGGGCGATTACAATGGCTCGTGGTGAAGGAATAACCAGACCCGACGAAGAACCTGCTTCGTCGTCTGGAGATGACTCCCCATCTTTCTAATTAATTACAACTTCTCGTAAACTCATCTCGTAGGTTAACCAATTAAGTTTCCGGGGGGTTAATACATCATGCTCGAACATGGACTGATTCTAGGTGCTTATCCCTATCGCGTTGGCTTTTCCGGATCAATCACGAGTCGAAACATGATTAGGGCACTGATGTGTCTTGAGCTGATTCTGAATGCCATTAATATAAATCTCGTAGCATTTCTCCAATTTCTTTGACAATGAACAAATGAAGGGGGAAATCTTTTCAATATCCGTAATAGCCGTTGCAGCTGCCGAAGCTGCTATTGGGTTATCCATTGCTTCGGTCATCCAGCGTAATAGAAGATCGACTCGTATCGATCAATTTGATTTGTTAAAATGGTAATTGATCGTCGATGACGCTATTTATTTGGGCGAATCGCTATTCAATGCAGGTGTATCACATCCAGCTGGTAATGCTGTCGTTTTCCCCCTAACAATTGCATTTCATTCCGAAAAATTATGTCATAACTATCTGAATCCCTACCTATCCCGTTCCTTAAAATTGTCTTGTACCGTCCCTCCCCATATTGCAGAACCCATTCATTTCACGAGGATGATGGGAGAGTTCCACCCACGGAGTGTCTATGTAGGTAGATGCGGAAAAACCAAATCAAATACAAATCTTAGATTTGATTGAATGGAAAATAAGGGTAGGGGGCAGGGGGGAGGGTAGGTACACCTCAACAACCCCAACAGGAGAATATCTTTGACACGTCAATCCAATAGGAGTGAACAAATTCGACGGCACATTCAGTAAAGATCTATGACACATGTATTGGTTGCACCTAATGCGTAAGAGCCTGTCTGACAGATGCATTGGAAACGATCCCCCGGGATGGGTGTAAAGCCAATCAAATTGCTTCTGCTCCTAGAACAGAAGACTGTGTAGGTTGTAAGAGACGTGAATCCGCTTGTCCAACAGATTCCTCGAGTGTACGCGTCTATCCGGGAGCTGAGACGACTCGTAGTATGGGTCTAGCTTATTGATTCATCGGTCAAGAAAGAGATTCAAGAATCGAATCGTTTCTTTCCAACTCATACTCAAAGATTCATACTCAATTCTATTGAGTATGAGTTGGGGTATTAAGATTCCCCCCCCCCTCCCCCCGCTAAAATATTTTTCCATCCACGATGAGTACGTACCCTGGTTAACCACAATTGTTCTTTTTCCGATTCTGGCGGGTTCGCTATTTCCAATGCTTCCCTCCAATGGGAATAAGATCGTTCGGTGGTATACCCCAGGCATTTGTATATCGGAATTTCTACTAATCATTTATATCTTTCATTGTCACTTCCATATCGATGATCAATGCATTCAATTGGTGGAGGATTCTAGTTGGATAAATTCAATCAATTCCCATCGGAGTTCAGGTATTGATGGACTCTCCATGGGTCTCATTCTACTGACAGGATTTGTCACTACTTCGGCAACCTCAGCAGCTTGGCTAGTTACGCGGATACACGTCTATTCTATTTCTTGATGTTGGCCATGTATAGCGGCCAAATAGGACTGTTTGCTTCTCGAGACATTTCGCTTTCCTCTCCTATGTGGGAGTTGGAATTAATCCCAATCTACCTACTTTTATGTATGTGGGGTGGGAAGAGACGTCTATACTCAGCCACGAAGTCTATTCTATACACAGCTGGTGGTTCTATCTTTCTCCTAATAGGAGCCCTAACTATGGGTTTCTACGGGACCCAGGAACCCTCCTTCAATATCCGAGATTTGGCAAGCAGATCACATCCTATATCACTAGAAGTGCTTTCTTATCTAGGATTCTTCGTGGCGTATGCCGTGAAACTGCCAATATTCCCTTTTCATACTTGGTTGCCAGACACTCATGGGGAAGCACATACAGCACATGTATGTTGCTGGCTGGGGTATTACTAAAAATGGGAGGGTATGGATTGATTCGAATTAATATGGAATTATTACCTCATGCTCATTCCATACCTGCTTCGTGGTTGGTGCTATTCGGATCAGTCCAAATTGTTTATGCATCCCTGATTCCGCCGGGTCAGCGTAACCTTAAGAGGAGAATAGCGTATTCATCCAATTTCCCATATGGGTTTTGTAACAATTGGAATTGGATCCGTGACAGATACGGGTCTTAATGGAGCTGTGTTACAAATGATTTCCCATGGGTTAATAGGTGCCGCTCTATTTTACCTTGCAGGGACTTGTTACGATAGACACGTACCCTTTATCTCGATCAATTAGGGGGATGGCTACCCCAATGCCCAGGATATTTTACTATGTTTAGTATCTTCTCAATGGCATCCCTTGCATTACCCGGGATGAGTGGGTTTGTATCGGAATTGATGGTATTTCCAGGAATAGTGACTAATCAGCATTATTCATCTATATCTAAGTTATCGGTTGTAGTAGTCGAAGCGATTGGTACAGTATTAACTCCCATTTATTTGTTATCTATGTTACGTCGAATATTCTACGGATACAGAATATCCAACTATTCGGATCCATATTCAGTTGATTCCGGACCGCGGGAAATATTCATATCGATTTGTCTCTCTTTACCAATCCTCGGTATCGGTCTGTATCCAGACATGGTTGCATCTCTACGGAATCACAAAATACTATCTATCCTGGTTCCGTACTCTTTTATGGGATAGTAGAGGGGCAATAAAACGCAGTATCGTTTGGATCGGTAGTCGAACATATCTATTCAATGAGGATTACTCTTGGAAGCGGTTCTGGTATTAATTCCTATAAGGGAAGGCAGTGGGAATCCATGCCGCTGGCGACGTAATTGCATGAATGTCTGGGTGAGGAATCCACAGCGCGATTCCTCATGCAGACTCTGATTCAAATCACGAATTGATTACATGTAACACTTCAAGCATCTGACGAGGTAACATTTTTTGTTATCTCTCCCCCCGATCGAATTAGCGGTCTTCTACCTAATTATTAAGTAAGCCACCCGTGATTATGTAAACCGATTCCTGGTGGATTAACCCCTGAGAAACAAATCCAAGCAATGAAGAATCCTGTAGATGCTACAATAGCAGGCCCTTCCCCCTGCAACCACTAGTTATTCTGGTATGGAGATGAATAGCATATATCAGCCGAGTCACTAATGCCCAGGTTTCCTTAGGGTCCCGGCTCCAGTAGGATCCCCACGCTTCTATTAGCCCACACTGCTCCAGAGAGAATACCAACAGTCAGTAGAGGAAACCCTAAGCTGATGATTCGATAACTCCATCGGTCCAATTGGTGGATCAATCGGCACCTACGTGAATTCAAGGATAGTCGATGAAAACTGTTTCTCGGATTACTTCCTGCCTGCTCGTAGCAGTGTATATCCACTCCCGGAGAGGGGGTCCAGGTAGGAAATTCTTGATTTGGACCGGGGATAGAAAATTGTTCTGCGTCATAGGTGGCAATCGGTGGAGATGTTGCTGATGGAGATCCACATAACGAAGTCACATGGCTTAGTGGCATCATACTTACATGCGTCATTAACCGATGAGGTTGCAGAGCAGGTACTAGCGGTGTGGATTGTTGCATTTCCTCAGGAAGACCCAGAGTTGCGAATCCATGGGTCGACATGGCACCTGGTGCCGTGACTGCACCTGACCATTCGTTCCGACTCCTAATTCTCATAATTACATGCATTGGGGAGAAGCTCCGTGAAAGAAACATAGATGATTCATGTAGATTGCTCGGTGGTAGATGTTTGGGTTGAATCCGACGAATCGTCGTAAATCCCGTTATACAGATGAAAGCAATTGTCATACCTCCAACGCTCAAACTAATGAGTCTCTTGAGCTTGCGAGCCAGCCCCATCCGGTGAAACAGAGTGACGGAAAGAAGCGTAAGAAAAGAAATGTGAGCGAATATGTGCTCTATATCGGTGTGAATCGTAATGAGGAGAATCCAGTGAATTAGTGAGATTTTGGAGAGTATGTACCACCCACCCATTATTCCCAGGAGATTTCGGGTTTACCCCTTAAACGTCGAAACGGGGAGAATTCCCTATTCCTACTGCTTTTCCCAGTGGTTGTATCAGACACAGCCCTCGCCTGCAGGTTGAAATTAAATGCCGCTACTCGGATTCGAACCGAGATGCTCTAGCACTGCTTCCTAAGAGCAGCGTGTCTACCAATTTCACCATAGCGGCTCGCTACTCGTTATACTTATCGTAATTAATGATATCACATCTTCGGGTGAATCGTCAATCTTCCTGGGGGAGAGTACACACGCACAACAAGGGACCTTCCCTGTCTATAGTTGATTAGGTATACGGCGCTATACTTGTATAGGAATAACGGGATATGGCGTAGCTCGGTAGCGTGCCATCTTGGGGTGATGGAGGTCGCAGGTTCAAATCCTGCTATTCCGAATAAACGAGGTCGGAACATATTTTAAACGGAATAGAAGACGTTCCCGTTCCGGGAACGCAGATTTATCTCCCGATTCTCTTTGGGTGTTATCGACCCATACCCATTCGTAGTAGGGATAGAGATAAATCGATGATCGTGATCGAGACCCTTGTATCATAGGAAGGAAGAGAGGGATTGGGCTCCTTCTTCATGCACGTAACCCCCCCCCCCTCGTGGTTATTACCAACATTCATTGATACAACTCTGTTAGTATTTGGATTTTATTTACCGCACGGTACCGTCACGCAATAATATCAACATGTACCCGTACTACTTACTAGGGATCCAAATTCATCAATAAGTTCCCTGACAATCACTTATCTCGTCTTCCCCGTTCCAACAAACAAATAGTTCACTATCTATTCCGACCGACCCCACGTCCTATTGATACGGCAATTCCTGTTACAACCGGGGAGTACTACTGACCAGTTTCAGAAATTTTTTCATTTGTCACATAGTAAAAACTTCTCGACCGTCCAGTCAAAATGGATTTAGCTGGAGAAAAAGCTTTCGATGCTACTTCATTAGTTTGGGTCTTCCAAATATGATTGCGAATCTTCCTCCGCGACCTAGAAGTACGTTTTTTTGGAACTGCCATAATGAAATCTATCTATTCGGTTTTATCATCGAAATGAATGCGACGAGTATGTTGATACGTACGAGTAGAATCAATATAATGAGGGAGGGGGTGATTGCGTAGAATCATTAGAAGGGGAACAACTGGGGGAACTGGGTTTCCATTCTATGCAAAAGAATCCCAGCAAGAATCATTGACTTCTTTATGATAACAATTTGCTAACCAACCAACTCCTTTCCATTTAAGCAAATGGGATCTACTACAGATCGAACCAAATCCTGTCTGTATCCCGATTTCCTTCGCGTCTTCTTCTTAGAATGGATCTTCCGTATCACTTTCTTCCTCTCGAAACAGGGATGCAAGACGCGCCCCCTAGCAGTTGCGTTACTCAGCCGGGGATGTCCGAGATCAATTTTGGATCCGTGACAAACCAATGAAACTCGATATATCGACATTACCGTATTGGACTCTGATGCGTTGTGCCCAAGCAGAGCGAAGTGACGAACATCATAGAATCTCCCCGGTTCTACTCGGAGTTGTTTTCCTCCAGTATCAATTGCTGCATGTCTATCCGTAATAGTCTTGTCGTGTGAAAAATAACCCAAAACAACTCAATCGGTTTGGGGTCAAAAAATGGAACCTAGATAAGTATCTCCGACACATTTGATTCCTGTCAAGTCTCGACGCCGGGCTCGCACCAGAACGAGAAACAAATGGATTATTCGGTTTGATACGCGTGATCTCACCTGTCCATATATATTCCATTCTTCGACGCTCCATATATCTGACAACTATTGACAGAAAGAGTTCCAACCCGGGTTAAATATGTTTATGGAATTATCTTATGAATGTGCTTGGATTGTCCCCTCACGCCCATTCGTAACCTCTGGTTTGATCGGATTGGCATCGTTTCTTTTTCCAAAAGCCACTAAGAGCCTTCGTCGTATACGTGCTATGCTCAGTGTTCTTTCATTAGCCGCAGCTATGTCCGTCTCTATCGCAACATTCTGGCAACAAGTTACTGGTCGCTCCACTTTTGAATACTCATGGTCATGGATTCCCAACGACGATATTTCTCCAAAGATAGGATTTTCAGTTGATTCACTTACTTCCATTACGTCGATATCAGTCACCACCATAGGTGTCTTGGTTATGATTTACAGTGATAGTCATATGCGTCACGACTAGGGATACGTAAGGTTTCCCGTCTATTTAAGTTTCTCCACTGCCTCCACGTCAGGATTAGTGTTCAGTCCCAATCCAATACAGATTCATGTTTTTCGGGAATTAGTAGGGATGTGCTCTTACTCGCCGATAGGTTTTTGGTTCGCACGACCAAGTGCTGCTAATGCCTGCCAAAAAGCTTTTGCAACTAATCGTACAGGAGATTTCGGATTATTATTGGGTATATTAGGTACGTATTGGATAACTGGTAGTTTCGAGATCCGCGAATCGTGTGATTGATTTAGTGAGTTGATTGATAACAACAGCGCCGGCTCCTCCCTTGCCAATACATGTGCTCCTCTACCATTTTTGGGTCCGGTATCTAAATCTGCACAATCCCCACTCCACGTATGGTTGCCCGATGCAACGGAAGGACCCACACCTATTTCGGCTCTTATACACGCCGCTACTATGGTAGCTGCGGGAATTTTTTTTGTAGCTCGAATGCTTGAATTGTTTGAAACCTTACCTCTAAGCATGAATGTTATCTCCTGGATAGGCGGAATAACGGCTCTACTGGGAGCGACGATAGCTCTTGCCCAGAAGGATATCAAGAAAGGTTTAGCTTATTCTACTATGTCTCAATTGGGCTACATGATGCTGGCTCTAGGTCTCGGTGCTTATAAACCTTCGTTGTTTCACCTCATTACACATGCCCATCCCAAAGCTTTGCTATTTCCCGGATCCGGTTCAGTAATTCATTCGATGGAAAGGGTTGTCGGATACTCTCCCAATAGAAGTCAAAATATGTCTCCCACGGGTGGTTCGCGAAAATATATGCCAATTACTGGAATCACTTTTCTTTCAGGTACTCTCTCTCTCTGTGGTATACCACCTCTAGCTCGTTTCCGGTCCAAAGATGAAATTATTGCAAAGAGTTGGCTACGTTCCTTTCCCCCCGGATGTATAGCCTCATTCACAGCAGTTCCAACTGCTTTCTACATGTTCCGCATCTATCTCCTCACGTTTGAGGGGAATCTACGCGCCGGTGGCGGTACCAATTCATCCCATTCCTCTATGAATAGTGTCATTCGGAGTAACACCAAAACGATAGCAACGAGTGGAGATGGGTATGATGTTCCTCCACCCCCGCGAGACGAAGGAGTCGATTCAGCAGGAGGTTATGACGGGGAAGATTCAGTCGATAGAAAAGTTTCTGCAGAGTCCAATATTCGTTCTGAGTCTCTATATCCTAAGGAATCAGACGTTTCGATGGTATTGCCTTCAGTAGTACTGTCGATACCAACTTCGTTGGTTGGATCAATAGGAGTCAATCTCGCTGGAGGAGAAACTGGTCCCGATTTGCTATCCGAGTGGTTAACTCCCCTTGCAGGCTTTTCAGAGGACAACAACAATCCCGAAAATTTGGTACAATTGCTAATAGATTCAGCAGGTTCGGTTGGTCTATCACTAGCCGGAATATCTATCTCCTACGTGATTTATGGACCGATATCCTCTCACACACAACCTTGCGGTGATATTGATCCTTTTGCCAAACAATCTATGGGTTCATTTAACCGTCTCATTGGGGACTGGTCACACAACCGGGGTTACATCGATCATTACTACGATATCCTTCTAGTGAGAGGTATTCGATTCCTGGGTGAGTTAACTCTTCTTTTCG
>NW_028239649.1:100000-104433 GCF_047967505.1 Dipteris shenzhenensis | reverse complement strand
ACTTATTTTATTCCGAGTGATAAAGACGAGTTCTCCAACCTGATGGGCGAACGACGGGGATTGAACCCGCGCGTGATGGATCCACAATCCATTGCCTTGATCCACTTGGCTACGTCCGCCCCCTACTTTCCCTATTCAGCTTTCTTAACTGGGAGAGAACAAGATCTACTAGGGTCATTCATTCGATGCGCGTACGTATTATTCGTCTATATATTAATACAAGAAAAAATATGTTAGGTGAAAAATGTATTCTCAATCTATTCCAGTGGGTACGGGACTACAAGCGTTCCGCTAATCAGAATGAGAATATCTTTGATTCCCATTCTCTGTAATCCTAGAAGGGTGTTTCAAAGATTCCCCAGAATCCAAGATTGGAAACTGATAATTGTAAGATTATGGCGAGATATTACTATTATTTCTATTCATTCCATCGGACGAATCTCCATTAAATACCAAACCTTATGCGAGGTTTGGTATTTAGTGATGCTGCACGACCAGACAGGTATTATCCGTTTACAGAAGGAGCTTCAACAGAAGCTAAGTCTAGAGGGAAATTATGAGCGTTACGTTCATGCATAACTTCCATACCTAGGTTAGCACGGTTGATGATATCAGCCCAGGTGTTAATAACACGACCTTGGCTATCAACCACGGATTGGTTGAAGTTAAAACCATTCAAGTTGAATGCCATGGTGCTGATACCCAAGGCAGTAAACCAGATGCCTACTACGGGCCAAGCGGCTAAGAAGAAGTGCAGAGAGCGAGAATTGTTAAAGCTGGCATATTGGAAGATCAAACGGCCAAAATAACCGTGAGCAGCTACGATGTTGTAGGTCTCTTCCTCTTGACCGAACTTGTAACCTGCATTAGCAGACTCATTCTCAGTAGTTTCTCTGATCAAACTAGAAGTTACCAAAGAACCATGCATAGCACTGAATAGAGAGCCGCCGAATACGCCAGCTACACCCAACATGTGGAAGGGATGCATAAGGATGTTGTGCTCAGCCTGGAAAACGATCATGAAGTTGAAAGTACCAGAAATTCCTAGGGGCATACCGTCAGAGAAACTTCCTTGACCGATTGGGTAGATCAGGAACACAGCGGTAGCAGCTGCAACGGGAGCTGAGTACGCAACAGCAATCCAAGGACGCATGCCTAAACGGAAACTAAGTTCCCACTCACGACCCATGTAGCAAGCTACACCAAGTAGGAAGTGAAGAACGATCAGTTCGTAAGGACCACCATTGTATAGCCATTCATCAACGGAAGCTGCTTCCCAGATTGGGTAGAAGTGTAAACCGATAGCTGCAGAAGTAGGAATGATAGCACCGGAGATAATGTTGTTTCCGTATAGCAAAGAACCGGAGACAGGCTCACGAATACCATCGATATCTACAGGGGGAGCTGCGATGAAAGCAATGATGAATACAGAGGTTGCGGTTAATAAGGTGGGAATCATTAAGACACCGAACCATCCGATGTAAAGACGGTTTTCAGTGCTGGTGATCCAGTCGCAGAAGCGACCCCATAGGCTTGCGCTTTCGCGTCTTTCTAAAGTTGCGGTCGTGGTAATTTTTGGTTTTCGAAACGATTGGTGATTACCCAAGCTGATGAGCCTGTTGATCCATAGTATATCACAGAATCCCACCTGTGTCAACTAATCTAATATTGATTGAATATCCGAAGAAACGGGAAGACTTCCCTTTGTTTTCGCACGATACTTCTTCAAACCTTGACTCTCTTTTCAGACGCATTTCCCTTTTATTATCATAAACCACGGGAAAGTCAACGTTAGTTCGGCTCCTCGAGTACATCATGGGAGATGCCAGCTTTGCCTTAGATGTACTACGACTCAATCATCGATTCGAGGTGAGGGACATACAGGATAAATATCTGCTGGCGTTGCCTGACATCCCCCCCCCCCCCCGAGGTGAGTAGTCCGCCCCAGGCGGAGATAGTTGAGAATGGTGGGAGTCGCGGGGATGCGGGCAGTGCCAATCATGTCGATCATGTCGATTGTGTCGATTGTGTCGATCATTCTAGTCATGTCGATCATGTCGATCATGTTGATTGCGTCGATTGCGTCGATCACTTTGGTCATGTCGATCATGTTGATCATGTCGATGATGTTATGGACTTTACGATTCGACACTAGTCTTTCTCTTTTTCATGAGGTACTATACCAGTGACAAAATTTCCCCTATGACTTGGATATTCTTTCTCCCATTATTTAATTTCTGCTTATCCATATGCTTCTGGCGTATCTTGATTCCTAATACCCTGCGCTCCGGAGTAGAAGGTTTCAATCCACCAATAAGAGGTTGTGGATTGAAACGAACCCGGAACTAACGGAAATGGGCAAAAGCCTTATTAGCTTCTGCCACCTTGTGAGTCTCCTCCTTCTTCCGTACAGCACTACCAGAATTTCTGGCAGCATCCATTAATTCATCACTTGATCTTAAAGCCATACTTCGACCTGAACGTTTTCGACACGCGATCAATAACCATCGGATAGCCAAAGCTCTTCCTTCTGCAGGTACTACTTCAACGGGGACTCGATAAGTCGATCCACCTACACGTTTGGATTCTGTTACTATATCGGGAGTTACCCTACGTATTGCTTGTCGCGGGACAGACAGTGGATTCTTATTCGTCTTTTCCTTAATCCGCTTCATAGCCTGATAGAGAATCTGATAAGCCAATGATTTCTTGCCATCTTTAAGAATACGATCAACCAACATGTTTACTAATCGATTACGATAAATCGGATCCGATTCTATATTTTTCTTTTTGTTCGCTACATTGCTCCGGTGTAACATGAGTTTACAGATATGTCGGATTCCGATTCTATCTCGACTGTATCTTAGAATCTTATTTGGGCTTTTTCACTCCATATTGTAGGGTGGATCCGCCGGTTAGTCGAGGATCTCCCCCCAAACTGCACGTGCGACTTTCATCGAATGCAGCTTTCCATATGATTGAATAGAAAGTCTTGAAGTAAGTTCGGGTTACTTCAATGAATCATATTTACTCATTAGGCATTGAGTATCCGTTTCCTCTTCATCATCCCACGAATAGGAGAAGGGAAATCCCGTATTTCATTTATCTCACCAAGAATGTCCGTGGGTTTATTGATCCAATTACCAAATGTTCACAAAACCTCCACTGAATCTCCATAATCGTAGTCCGAACTCGTTCTGAGAGAGAGAAGACATTCGAAGATTTTCCAAATAAATGGGAGTCCGGGTAAGACTCAACTTACTGGAATGCAATACCCTGGACACCGAGTTGTTTCACACGAATAAGATAATAATCAATCTCCGTAATAGCAGGCTTCGGTCCCCTGGCAACATTCCCACTATCGGGTCGGCTATGCATTTGACATATCAGAACAACCGATACGGAATCATTGCGATGATACAAGTTACGACAATGTTCTGCAACGCACTGGAACGCCCCTTCTTACGATCCTTTACTCCTACAGCATCTAAAGTTCCTCTAACGATATGATATCTTACACCAGGTAGGTCCTTCACCCTCCCGCCTCTCACAAGGACCACGGAATGTTCTTGCAAATTATGGCCAATACCTGGTATGTAAGCCGTTATCTCGAACTTGGAGGTTAATCGAACTCTGGCGACTTTCCGTAGGGCAGAGTTAGGTTTTTTTGGTGTAGTTGTGGAATAGTTGACAGATGAGTCAGTTTCAGTGTCACTCTACAGAACCGTACGTGAGATTCTCACCTCATACGGCTCCTCGTCATTCAATTAATACTAAGAATAGAAGTACGAAATACCTTTCGGTTGTTACCCGATACAAGAGGATTCACAAAATAATTTTGATATTCCATTCTTTCATTTTCAACTCCCTCCTGTGTGTTTGCCTCTACCTCCTCCCTATCCCCCAAATCGATTCGCTAGTCTACTTACTTCAGTGTCATTAATATTCTTAAGAAGTAGTAAGGAGAAGGAGATTCTGTTCCTACTTCAACTTCCCCAGAAGTAAATAGGTATTCACCGTAGTATCTATTTCCTGCTTCGATACTACCGATATAGACTTGGGAGAATTATTCTCTGATGTGGAAGAAATAGAATCTACAAGTGATCTGTGAAAAATCCTTCTACTCTCTAGAACCACCCGAATTGCTAGTGCTAATGATATTCGTTCCAATATGATAGAGTGAATTAATAGATAAAGGTGGAAGAGGGAGATATGGAATGGAAAGATGGAGAATATATTGATTTGATGGGTAGATTCGCTAATGAGTCTCATGTCTGTTTCCATTTCAGTAATATTAAACAGATCGAATATACGGGGGATTGACGGGTTGATGTAAGCTTATCCATGTTATTAATCACTATTCAAGAAGGAATCCATTCTGAAATGGAAAAAAGCTTTGATATGATTTGGCTTTCGTTCTTTCGTCTGCTGTA
>NW_028239649.1:67500-90000 GCF_047967505.1 Dipteris shenzhenensis | reverse complement strand
CCCTTTTGCCTTCTCGGATAGAGCCTACGAATCGGGGGGGGGGCTGGTGTGGAAGATCTCGGTCATGGTTGATCTTGGTCGTGATTGATCGCCCCCCCCCCAACCCCAAGATGCATATCGATCGATCACCAATCACTAGTTTCTATTTCTCCTTTTCCGGAAAACATAGTAGAATAGTCACAGGATACTTATAGAGGTATAAGGAATATCTTGGAAAGGAGAAGAAAAAAACTCTTAGGAGACAAGAGAAACGAAGGCAGTTAGCAGTAGAATAATACCAATCATCAATCCGAATGAATAAGAAGATACTCTCCCGCCCATGGAACCCCACGATCCGTATCGATATCAATAATTGCAGGCGGGTGGAGGATCCATAAACTTGAATCCATAAATGGAATGAATGAGTCTACGGGGGGAAAGTATGGATAAGGGGTGAAAAATGAAGAAAAAAGGGGAAAGAGAACGTGAGGGGGAGGGGGGGGGAAGTGGGGGATAGTCGGGATGAAGAAAATGAATCGGAGCTTTGCGAAACGAAAGTAGCAGTTTATGGAAAGGGTGGAATTGGTAAGTCAACAACAAGTTGTAATATATCAATAGCTTTGGCGAGACGCGGAAAACGGGTATTGCAAATTGGATGTGATCCGAAACATGATAGTACTTTCACCCCCACGGGATTCTTGATACCTACCATTATAGACACTTTGCAATCGAAGGATTACCACTATGAAGATGTGTGGCCTGAGGATGTCATTTATAAGGGTTATGGCGGAGTGGATCGTGTTGAAGCAGGGGGACCACCTGCGGGAGCTGGTTGTGGGGGATACGTAGTGGGAGAAACGGTTAAATCATCGAAAGAATCGAATGCTTCTTATGAATATGATACTACTCTATTCGACGTTTTAGGGGACGTAGTCCGTGGAGGTTTTGCCGCTCCATCGAATCATGCGGATTATTGCATTATTATCACGGATAATGGATTCGATGCCCCTTTTGCAGCAAATCGTATTGCTGCGTCGGTTAGGGAGAAGGCACATACCCACCCATTGCGATTAGCAGGTTTGGTGGGGAATCGGACATCTAGGAGAGATCTCATTGATAAACATGTAGAAGCCTGCCCGATGCCTGTGCTGGAAGTGTTGCCTCTCATTGAGGACATTCGGGTCTCGAGGGTGAAGGGGAAAACATTGTTTGAAACGGCTGAATGTCAATCAGATCTCAATTATGTTTGTGATTTCCATCCCAATGTGGCGGATCAGATATTGTCTCGACCAGAAGGGGTTGTGCCAAGGGAAATTCCAGATAGAGAATTATTCAGTCTGCTCTCCGATTTCTATCTGAATCCCGATGGTGGGGGGCAGAGGAATGCCCAGCAAACTCAACAGGATATTCTGCTTGATTTTACGATGATTCGAAACCGAAACTGCAAATTTCTTGTATGTGTACCCTTTCTGAGGAAACCCTTTCACGAAGACTCCCGAAACTCTCACTTTTGAATGTGAAACCGGAAATTATCACACTTCTTGCCCCATTAGTTGTGTGGCTTGGTTATATCAAAAGATCGAAGACAGCTTTTCCCCAGTGGTAGGTACAAAGACTTGTGGTTATTTCTTACAGAACGCTCTTGGAGTTACGATCCTTGCGGAACCTCGTTATGCAATGGCAGAGTCGGAAGAGGGGGACGTCTCGGCCCAATTAAATGATCAAGGGGAATTGGAGAGAATTTGTATCCAAATAAAACGAGATAGAAACCCTAGTGTCATTATTTGGATTGGCACATGTACCACGGAAATAACAAAGACGGACCTAGAAGGCATAGCACCCAAGCTAGAAAACGAACTTGGAGTACCAATTGTAGTTGCGCGGGCCAATGGATCGGATTATGCTTTTACTCAGGGAGAGGATACTGTATCAGCTGCCACGACGCATCGGTGTCCGGAATTTGACATATCTAGACACGAACAGAAACAGGATTTAGTTGGGGGTGTTGACACTGCGACGACGGAAGCGGGGGGGGCTAATCCGGAGGGACGGAAATTAAAGAATCATGCTTCAGTTCTTTTTGGATCTCTAACTTCAACTGTAGCTTCTCAACCGAATCCGGAATCGAAACGTCAATCCATTCAGGTATCGGGGTGGTTACCCTCCCAGAGATATACTGAACTTCCATCATTAGGCAAGGGAGTGTATGTTTGCGGCGTGAATCCCTCTCTGAGCCGTACAGCGACGACTCTGATGCGGCGTCGTAAATGCCAGTTAATTGGAGCACCTTTTCCTATTGGTCCTGATGGGACGCGTGCTTGGATAGAAAAGATTTGTTCCGCCTTTAATATGGAACCTCAGGGTTTGAAGGAGAGGGAGGATGAGATATGGAAGAGTCTGAGAGACTATCTTGAGATAGCAGCTGGTAAATCTATATCTTTTACGGGAGATAATCTATCAGAAATTTCTATAGCAAGATTCCCAATTCGCTGCGGAATGGTTGTCTACGAAACAGGTATTCCCTACATGGATAAACGATATCAAGCTGCCGAGCCATCTTTCTCACGAGATACTTGCAAAGAGATGGGTACACTCATGCCACGGATCGTGGAAAAACCGGATAATTATAACCAGATACAGCGTATGCATGAATTAAAACCTGATTCAGCAATTACTGGAATGGCTCATGCCAATCCTTTAGAAGCAAGAGGTATTGATACAAAATGGTCTGTCGAGTTCACCTTTGCCCAAATCCATGGATCCACTAATGCGAGGGATGTGCTTGAACTTGTTACTCGTCCCCTACGGCGTAATAATAATCCGGGGCGTCTGGGTTGGAGTAACCTGTCGAAGCAGATGGTAACAAATCACTAAATTATAGAATTATTGGGTGACGGGAAGTGACCATTGAGGGAAATGCGAGACGTCTCCAAATTCTTAATCATGGGATTCTGTCTCCTCATGATTAAGAAATCCATCGACTCCTTTCCGAAGGAGTTGCTGTGCTAGCTACGGGAGTGGTACGGAGAGGTTGCCGGCACTCTACGGGAAAAAAAAAAAACTGAAAAATATGGGAAGGAAATAATTATGAACGTAGAAAGCGTTCAAATGTCGTTGTATCTACTGCAGGTTTCGCTGCTTACTCGGGTGAAGGTGGCAGGTCCACCTATAATATTCGGACTATATTATGGATTACTAACAACATTACCCGTTGGACCCTCCCAAATACTATCCATAAGAGCTTTTCTTTTGGGAGGGAATCTTAGTGGTACCGTCGCTTTGAGTGGTTTGATGATGGGATAGCTACTAATATTTCTGTCAATATTCTGTTCACCTCTATATGCATTGATAGTGAAACCACATGTTGTAACTGTCCCAATAGTACCATACATGTTATTTTACTGGTTCCGAACCAAGGATTTACCGGATTATCGAACTCTACGTCCGACCAATTCACTCAGTGACTTTCGAATCGGTAATATATTCTTGGATAGTTTCATTTTCCAGATTTTAAATCCAATTCTTTTACCAAGTCCCGTATTGGCGAGACCAATTCACCTATTTATTTTTCGATATAGCAACAACATAACATTTCTGATTAGTAGTTTCGTGGGTTGGTCACTCGGTCATATGTCATTCAGCTACTTGTCCAGATTACTTCTGGTTCGCGTAGAATATGATTCACCCATACTCTACCTGCTGATGAAACGCGTCATTTACAAAACTTTTAGTATTGTTGTTCTCATTAATGTACTGGTTTATTTGGGTAAGGCTCCAGTACCTCTCTTCACCAAGAATTTTGAAGACGAACTTGTCTTGCTCGATAACAATCTCCGGGAGTTGTCAGATTCGATGCTATGGATTTTCAAGTCGTGGCCCACGTCCTTGTTCGACCCATACAAACCAAATCGTCCTTTACGATATATAGAGAATAGCCGATTCGGCGGCGATAGCTTAGTGAAGAAGCAAGTATCAAATCACTTTTTCAGCAAATGTTTGACTAGTGGAAAACAGCGGTTGGCTCTCACGGCGTTACCCAGTTTGTCGATCTTTGGAGACCAGTTAGGAACCTCGTTAGAGGATTCGGATATGCCACTTCCAGCTCATCATCTGCATGAAGACTGGATTTTGAACCAATTCAGGAAAAACAAGGATTTGAATAATGAGTTAAAGGACCGAATTCGATTCCTAGACACCGAGCCTATCTTCTGGAAAGCGATGGAAAGAAGGACCGGATTGGCTGATAACGGAGGTGAATTACCTAAGATTTATGATCCATTTTTGAATAATTCATGTCGTGCTAGGATTCCAAACTCGGATTCATTCTGGATACTGTCTGATTCATTGGCATCGCAAGCGGTTGACAACAACGAGTATGCCAATGAATTGAATTCCGGTAATAAGATTCGGGATTGGGTGTCTATCAGGTATAAAGAGTTGAGAAGCAATGAGATTCCTCTTCCCCGGGAAGCATTACCTAAAAATGCTTTGCAAATATTTATTTTCATGTTCGAAACACCGGATGATGCCGTGATTGAAGATGTTGTGGGAGAAACAAACTATTCAGTTTCGAAGGGTGATTCCACCCCCGTAACTTGGGATCAAGTCTTCAAATTTTCTTCATCTCCGACAGAGTTAGCTTTATTCTTCACCTATCTCAGAGATGATTGTGGTGCCTTCGATTGGATCCGCTTGCTAGACGTACCTCTAATTGGTGGGGAAAGACTTGACTCTTCAAAACAAAAAATACGTTCGATCCTCGAGATTGAGGAACTGTCGGAGGAATTGGCCCGCAATACTCACTTAATATATGATAATAGGTTCGATGTCGCGGGTGGGTCAACTGATATTCGTAACAGAAAGTTAAAAAATTTAGCAATCAGCGTCGGGAAGACGCGGCTGAAAACACGCAGACTGGTCAAACGTTTTGCAAAAAGCTCTGATTTTCGTCGGAAACCTATAAAAGGCTCTATGCGCTCCAGAAGACGTAAGACACTGGTTTGGGAAGTATTTCAAGATAAGGCACATTCACCTCTCTTCTTTAGATTAATGGAACTACCCACTCCGTTTCGATTTCCTGCCGGAGAATTAACTGGTGTAGATTTTGAGGAATCGGCCGGTGACGCGAGGAGAGAAACTAGTACCCAACCCGAACAGGAACTAATATCTCTTTCATCCTCGAGAGAGGGGGAGCGAGCGAAATCCGACCGCCCAGCTATAGCAGCTAGGTTCGATGTGAGTTCCATCCACACGGGGCGGGGTTTATTATTGGTTATGCAATCGACTCTTCGGAAATATGTGAAACTGCCTGTATTGATAACACTCAAGAATTTCGGTCGTATTTTATTTTTTCAAGCTCCCGAATGGGATGAGGATTGGAGTGAGTGGCGCAAAGAATCCCACATCAAATGCACCTACGACGGCGAGGGATTCTCACACACTCGTTTACCCGGTCGTTGGTTGAAGGAGGGTCTTCAGATAAAGATTTTGTATCCTTTCCGGTTGAAGCCTTGGCGTACTCGCGGGAGGAGGCGCCCAACCATTTTGGAAAATGATATGAATCCCAGGTATCTCAAGACTCGGGAATCGGGGAGAAAAAATAGATTGAGGCGAGGAAAATCTCCATCTAGCTATTTAACAGCTTGGGGATTCCAAACAGATGTACCTTTTGGAACTATTAAGAAAGATCCCTCCTTCTGGAAACCTATCCGGAAGAAATTGATGAGAATTTTGAGACGTAGTCTCGCATTGCGGACTAGGCAAATGCGTCGTCTCTACTCCAAATTGGGTGTATCCGCAAGGTTTCCATTGGGGAAATTGAATTTCCTTCGTAAAATTGAAGGGATTTGGGAGAATTGGAGTGGAACCGATTTTGTTGGGGGAGATATTCCAAATGATACAGGGACCGGGTGGAAAGAGGGGCCGTCACACGGTGAACCAGGTACTGGTGGAATAGATGAAACATCAATTCCCATTGATAATAAATCCCGATACTTTGCGGGTACCGATGATGAACCAGTAAAAGATACCGTTGGTGGATCCAAATCCGAACCCGAATCAGACATGCATGCATTCAGAAATCTGTTAACCGAAGGGGTTGGCGGGGGTGGGCGTAGCACCAAATCACTCCGTTTTAGTAAACCGGGAATAGATGACAGACTAATTAATACAAATCTGACTAGTTCTTTGAGATTCCAAACGAAATTAGTCAATATTCAGGGAATTTATTTGAGATCCCGCATATCGGTCGCAGAATTGTTTGAGAAGTATCTTCTACTAGTAGCGGGATTATTTCGAAGAGTCAATAGAGCTTTTGCTCATTATCTCGACAATTTTGCTAGATTTCGGGTGCAACTGGTGAAAGTGACGAATCAAGTTGGTGGGGTTCATGGGGATGCAAACCACCCAATTCTAGCTATTTCCGGAATTAGGGAGGGAATACCGCGAGTTATCGATAATCAATCTATAGGATTACCGTCTCAGGCGCACATTCACGACATTCTGTGGCATGTAAGCATGAAAAACAACCTGGATTTGGATTCTTTGATGGAAATTGCGGAAGATAGCAAGGATGCGGGGTATCTCGATAACCGGAAGGGATGTAAGGATAATGAGAATCTGGATGATGCTTCGGAAGATTGGAATTATCCGCGCGGTGATCATGGTTGTTATCCGAAAGGGGGAGGGGAAACCCCAGAATTTTTTGATGGCGGTAAACATGACGGGGGAAAGAGCGATTCCGTGGGATGTCCCGATGACAGAACTGGCGGGATTGTACGTGGGTATGGTATCGATGAACATATTAATAATTTTGCTACGATGCGGGGACTTTCCAAACAACTTTGGGAATTGAATGCAAATGATTTGGGGAGTTTGTTAGGCTGTCCCGACAAGTACAACCTGTCATTGGAGTTATGGCAAAAAATTGCACCGAAGAGATGGAGATCGGACATCGAAAATTTATATGGATTCAGAAGCATCGGGGGAAGTTTTCTCGCCGAGCATGAATATGTATTTCGTGATAGACAAAACGATTATTCCATATATACTGAAACCCCTTTCCTCAGAGATCGAGTGAGAAATATCAATAAACGTCGTAAATACAGTTATTTGTTACATAGTTTTATTGATTCCTCACGAGATGTAGATATACAAAAATTTCCGGCGGGGTGGAATGCGGCGATAAGGGAAACTCGTTTAGGGAATCGTATCAGAGAACTTATTGCAGGGAAGGGAATTTCTCATCCACGAATACTTGATCCGGAACGTGAGTTGAATCCGAAATCCGATTTGGTGTTGTGGGTAATTCCGGATCCCGCGGAAGCAAAGGATGTATACGAAACAAGATCGAAATTTGTACCTGGGACTTCTATTTTGTGGGAGAGGGTTCCCGCTACCCCAAATGAAAGATTTCAGAGATTAGGCACGGATTACGGGTTACAGGAAGAAGAGATTGATTCGGATGAAATACTTCTAAGAGAGAGGGGGAGTCACTATTATATTTTTCAATGGAAATGGGAATCCGAAGCATTAGAAAGAGAATTATAAAGACTGAGGGATTTGATATCTCTCATCAACGTATTAGAAAATGAGCAGGATCTTACTTCCTTCTGTGTCAATATGGGTATAGATTGCGATTTGTTGAATCTTTTTCTCAACGAAGAGAAACGCGAGATTCTAGATGATTTGTTTGTTATTTCAGCCCATCGTTTACCGCGAATATTCGATGATTAGATTCTCATGTATAAAATGGTTAGTATCCCACTGAAATTTCGAAACAGATTCAAAAGAAGATTGAATAGAAATATATTTGGCGGGTGCATGCTGCGTTTGTCACTCATCAATGGGGAGAGGAATAGGAATCGCTCCTATCTCCATAACATCGAAGATCTCCTGCTTCCGAGACATCGTCGCAAATCGCGATTTCTCAGATCCCTATTGATTTTGAGCTCCGTGAAATCCGAAAGGGACCCTTTGGGCTACCCTTCTGGAGTGGAATGGATGAACAAGAGTGAAGAGTCTAGCGACCTGAGTGGGACTCAGAAAATCAAACGTTTCCTTTGGCCCAGTTATCGCTTAGAAGAATTAGCTTGTATGAACAGATTCCGCTTCGACACAAATAATGGAAGTCGATTTGCCACGCCCAGAATACGCATGTATCCCATTATTTGAGACGGGGGGGAGAATACGTAGATTCGACAATTTGCTCGACTAATATTACTAACATCTTGGTAATCTCAATCAAGTGTGTGATAGAAGGAGGGGCAGATACCTACCTTACTTATCAGATGCGGAGCTGTAACTACTCGTTGGTGGGAAACAAATTCCCACCGATAACCGAATCTATTGAGTGACGATTTCCCCGATTATAGGAGTATTCATCTCCCTCGCTCGGACCAATACTACCCGAATTAGTAGGCAAATCCTATACAATGAATTCGATAAACAATTATTATTACTACTATTACGGATAAGGCTATATCTACCAATTCGACGTTGATTTGTGAGAAAGGGGATACAGGGTCTGCTGAGTCTCAAATATGCTACTTGACCGATCAAGTCTCGAAACTCACTTCTCATTTGAAATCACATTCCAAGGATTACTCCTCTCAGAGGGGTTTGTGGAAATTATTGGGAAGACGCAAGCGTCTCTTAATTCATTCATCCAAAAAGGATCCGACTTTATACGATAACATAATAAGCAACTTGGGTATTCGGAGATTGAAGAGACGCCGATTCCAATTTATAGAAATCCAGTTCTACCGAAGCTAGGGTCTGCAAAAATTACCAGGAACATAATTCATGGGTATACCTCCTACGAAAGTGGATCCAGTTATAGTGAGTATGGGTCCCCACCACCCGTCGATGCACGGTGTCCTTCGACTTATTGTTACTCCAGACGGTGAAAATGTCGTTGGTTGTGAACCAATACTTGGCTATTTACATAGAGGGATGGAAAAAATTGCTGAAAACCGGACGATTCTGCAGTATCTTCCCCACGTGACGAGATGGGATTATTTAGCCACCATGTTTACCGAGGCAATAACAGTGAATGCGCCGGAGAAGTTGGCAAATATTCAAATACCGAGAAGAGCTAGTTACATACGAGTTATTATGCTCGAGCTAAGTCGAATAGCTCCCCACCCGTCATGGCTCGGACCTTTTCTGGCGGATGTCGGTGCACAAACCCCTTTTTTCTACACATTTCGAGAAAGGGAAATGATTTATGATTTACTTGAGTCTGCTACGGGTATGTGAATGACGCATAATTATTTCCGCGTCGGGGGAGTAGCGGTAGATTCACCATATGGGTGGCTAGATAAATGTTTGGATTCCTGCCACTATTGCCTCTCAAAAGTCGATGAATATGAACGACTTATCACAAATAATCCTATATTTCTGAAACGAGTGGAGGGGATAGGTGTCACTGGTAGGGAAGAAGCTATAGATCGGGGCTTATCCGGACCCATGTTGCGAGCCTCGGGGATTCAATGGGATCTTCGCAAGGTGGATCACTACGAATGTTATGACGAATCGGATTGGCGGATCCAATGGCAAACAGGAGGAGATTCATTGGCCCGTTATTTGGTACGAATCGGCGAGATGAGAGAATCCATAAGAATAATTCAACAGGCCTCGAGACTCCTTCCGGGAGGTCCATATGAAAATTTGGAATCTCGACGCCTTAGTCAGCAACGAAAGGAAATGGGATGGAATGATTTTGACTATCAATTTGTCGGTAAGAAATCCTCTCCCACTTTCAAATTACCTGAGCAGGAGCATTACGTAAGGGTGGAAGCTCCCAAAGGGGAATTAGGGATATTTCTGATTGGAGATGATAGTGTTTCTCCCCGGAGACGGAAGATTCGTCCGCCTGGCTTCATAAATCTGCAAATTCTCTCTCAATTGGTAGAAGGAATGAAACTAGCCGATATTACGACAATATTAGGTAGTATAGATATCATCATGGGGGAGGTTGATCGCCGAAACGGCAATTGGTACAAAAAATTTCGAGGAACGCGTGATTGACTTATTTCACAAATTGGGAGTTTCGAGAGATTCTTCCGAATTGATTTGGATTCTGATTTCCATTCCCACCCTTATCGTAGGAATTACAGTAGGAGTATTAGTTATCGTACGGCTCGAGTGAAAGGTATCTGCGGGGGTACAACAGCGTATCGGACCTGAATATGCAGGTCCTTTGGGAATTATCCAATCCCTGGCCGATGGAGTCAAGCTCCTACTGAAGGAAGATATTGTTCCAGCCAGGGGCGATACTTGGCTATTCAATATTGGACCAGCTGTGGTAGTCATACCAGTCTTTATAAGCCACTTGGTGATACCCTTCGGGCAGCACATTATTCTAGCTGATCTGAGTATAGGTGCTTTCTCTTGGATCGCCATCTCAAGTATCGTTCCCCTAGGGCTACTTATGGCAGGATATGGTTCAAATAATAAATATTCCCCTCCAGGTGGTCTTAGAGCTGCTGCTCAATCAATTAGTTACGAAATACCCCCAGCCCCATGTGTACTATCCATATCCCCACGTGCGACTCGCTGAATAAGATTGATGGGAAGAGGGTTATTCCGATATAGAGATTCGGAATGAAGAATCTTTCACTGATTTGACAGAACAACTGGATAGTCATCTGGGTGAGATCGAACAGCGTCTTGCAGCGAGTGAATCGAGTCCCATCCCCCATGTACGGGAGTGAAAGCATGTCCGAGCAGTAAACACTGTTTGCCCCCAGGTACGGGATAGATTTACAGGGCCTGAAGCGGGGACAAGAAGGGACTGAACCTCTTTTCCGGGATTGAGCGGGAGTGGATGGTCAGGAACACTAATATACACAAGAGATTTGTGAGAAGGGTGGAGAAAAAAGTTGCATAATAAAATCTCTTTTCTCTTTAATTGGATAAAGACTTAGCCTCGGTAGGGATGACTAGGTAGTACATCTTGAAAATCCCAATCCCGAGTATATTCCTATCTACTTAGATTATGACTATCCGGAACGAAGTAATCCTTTCAACGGTTTGATTTTTCTGCCCCTGGCGGAAAAAATTATTGATATATGCGAGTATCTCCTTTACGTAGTAGTCTCAAGAGGATTGGGATCATAGGAATCCTCAGGCTAATCCTCTTCTCGGCTGAAATAAAGATAGGTAGGGATCCATCTATGTGGAGATATAAAAGAAGTATCGGTAAATCCCATTCCACCGAGAAACGGTGGAAGATTCCGAATTATATCAAAAAATAACTGAAAAGGTTGAGATGGATTCAGAAGCTATCACTCCCTGTAGCAAACAGAATCCCATTGGTTGAGATTGGGACGCTCCTCAGGGGGGTGTCGCGCAAAGGAAGTGATTAACTACCAATCCCCCTCTCGGGTGACTTATGGGGAGCCGTATGAAATCCCAATTTCATGTACGGTTTCGAATCAGAGGTGGTAATAGCAATTGTACCGTCGACTATAATTATCTGATAGCTTAAGTACGGTTGACATAGTTGAAACACAATCTAAGTATGGTTTTCTGGGATGGAATCTGCGGCGTCAACCTATAGGCTTTATAGCTTTCTTCATATCCCCATCGGCAGAATGTGAAAGGTTGCCATTTGATCTACCAGAGGCGGAGGAGGAACTGGTAGCGGGTTATCAAACCGAATATTCAGGTATAAAATCTGGTTCATTCTATGTTGGTTCTTACCCAAATTCATTGGTTTCCTCGTCGTTTGTAACAGTCCTTTATCCGGGTGGATGGGATTCACCAATTCCATTTCTTCAAGAATTAGGGCAAATTTTTCCCTTTCGGACTCTCAGCAGTGAATCCTTTGATGTATTCGATGCAGTAACAGGTGTCATTACCACATCAGCCAAGTCTTATCTATTCCTATTCATTTCTATCGCAACGAGATGGACATTACCTAGAGTCAGAATAGACCAATTACTAGATCTCGGCTGGAAATCTCTTCTGCCCGTTGCTCCGGGAAATCCGTTGCTGACAGCTTCGTTTCGACTACCATCTCTAAAATGAGATATTCCCCTCATAGTTTACATCAATGTCACCCCGATTTTAATCTATCCAATCTCTAGAAACTAAGGAACTCCCCCAGGATTATCTATCACATGTTTCCCACGGTAACTGGATTCCAGGATTATAGTCAACGAGCAATACGAGCTGCGAGGTATACTGGTCAAGGTTTTGCGGTTACTCTAGACCATCTGAATCGTTTACCTGTGACTATCCAATACCCCTACGAGAAACTTATATCATCCGAACGATTCCGTGGACGAATTCATTTTGAATTTGACAAATGCATTGCTTGTGAGGTACGTGTCCGAGTATGTCTGATTAACCTGCCTGTCGTCGACCGGAGATTGATAAGAAGCATCAGAAAAAAACGATTAAGAAGTTATAGCATTGATTTCGGAGTTCGTATCTTCTGTGGGAATTGTGTCGAATACCGCCTAACAAATTGCTTGTCAATGACTGAGGAGTATGAACCCTCGACTTATGATCGTCACGAATCAAATTATGATCAAATGGCTCCGGGACGTTTGCCCCTCTCTGTCTCCCAGGATTCCGCAATTCAAGTAGTTCCAACTCTGAGTTATTCATCTGGGGGAGTCACGAAAGGAGATACCAATAATCGAACTGTCACTCGTGGTGTCAATTGAATCTCCGTCTGAAGTTTGGAAGATAGACCGACTCCCTGGTTAGAAAAAATAGTAAGTCGGAGATGATTCAATATCGAGATATCTCTGCTATGCAGAGATATCCCTCCTTCAATTATTTCTACCAATAGGGGGGGGTGTGTCTACATAAGTAGGTCACACACATACACGTCGTTATTGAATAGTAATATAGTGAGATGGGAGAATCAAAATAACTGGGCATAATGAATCTACCTGAATCAATTTATGAATCTGTCTTGATACTAATCGAATTAGGTATTCTACTGGGAAGTGTAGGAGTGGTATTATCTGCTAATATAGTTTATTCCGCCTCTTCATCGGGACTGGTGTTTATCTGTATATCTCTCCCATATCTCGTACCGAATGCCGATTCTGTAGCTGCCGCACAATCGCCTATCTATGTAGGAGCTATAAATGTTTCGATCGTGTCTGCCGTAACGGTTATTGACGAACCAGTAGATTCCAATTCAACCATTTCCTGGAATATGGGAGATACTATTGCCTTAGGAGCTTGTACGGGTCTATCTATCTTATCAACCACTACAATTCGAGATACGAAATGGTCTGATATAAATCCAATCGACCCATCGAGGGATGTTGTGGGGGGAGTCTCAAAAAACAACATCCAGCGAATTGGATACCAATTGTTAACACAATTTCTGGTTCCATTCGAACTCCTTTCTATCCTCCTCCTAGTGGCTTCAGTAGGGGCGATTACAATGGCTCGTGGTGAAGGAATAACCAGACCCGACGAAGAACCTGCTTCGTCGTCTGGAGATGACTCCCCATCTTTCTAATTAATTACAACTTCTCGTAAACTCATCTCGTAGGTTAACCAATTAAGTTTCCGGGGGGTTAATACATCATGCTCGAACATGGACTGATTCTAGGTGCTTATCCCTATCGCGTTGGCTTTTCCGGATCAATCACGAGTCGAAACATGATTAGGGCACTGATGTGTCTTGAGCTGATTCTGAATGCCATTAATATAAATCTCGTAGCATTCTCCAATTTCTTTGACAATGAACAAATGAAGGGGGAAATCTTTTCAATATCCGTAATAGCCGTTGCAGCTGCCGAAGCTGCTATTGGGTTATCCATTGCTTCGGTCATCCAGCGTAATAGAAGATCGACTCGTATCGATCAATTTGATTTGTTAAAATGGTAATTGATTCGTCGATGACGCTATTTATTTGGGCGAATCGCTATTCAATGCAGGTGTATCACATCCAGCTGGTAATGCTGTCGTTTTCCCCCTAACAATTGCATTTCATTCCGAAAAATTATGTCATACCTATCTGAATCCCTACCTATCCCGTTCCTTAAAATTGTCTTGTACCGTCCCTCCCCATATTGCAGAACCCATTCATTTCACGAGGATGATGGGAGAGTTCCACCCACGGAGTGTCTATGTAGGTAGATGCGGAAAAACCAAATCAATACAAATCTTAGATTTGATTGAATGGAAAATAAGGGGTAGGGGGCAGGGGGGAGGGTAGGTACACCTCAACAACCCCAACAGGAGAATATCTTTGACACGTCAATCCAATAGGAGTGAACAAATTCGACGGCACATTCAGTAAAGATCTATGACACATGTATTGGTTGCACCTAATGCGTAAGAGCCTGTCTGACAGATGCATTGGAAACGATCCCCCGGGATGGGTGTAAAGCCAATCAAATTGCTTCTGCTCCTAGAACAGAAGACTGTGTAGGTTGTAAGAGACGTGAATCCGCTTGTCCAACAGATTCCTCGAGTGTACGCGTCTATCCGGGAGCTGAGACGACTCGTAGTATGGGTCTAGCTTATTGATTCATCGGTCAAGAAAGAGATTCAAGAATCGAATCGTTTTCTTTCCAACTCATACTCAAAGATTCATACTCAATTCTATTGAGTATGAGTTGGGGTATTAAGATTCCCCCCCCCTCCCCCCCGCTAAAATATTTTTCCATCCACGATGAGTAACGTACCCTGGTTAACCACAATTGTTCTTTTTCCGATTCTGGCGGGTTCGCTATTTCCAATGCTTCCCTCCAATGGGAATAAGATCGTTCGGTGGTATACCCCAGGCATTTGTATATCGGAATTTCTACTAATCATTTATATCTTTCATTGTCACTTCCATATCGATGATCAATGCATTCAATTGGTGGAGGATTCTAGTTGGATAAATTCAATCAATTCCCATCGGAGTTCAGGTATTGATGGACTCTCCATGGGTCTCATTCTACTGACAGGATTTGTCACTACTTCGGCAACCTCAGCAGCTTGGCTAGTTACGCGGAATACACGTCTATTCTATTTCTTGATGTTGGCCATGTATAGCGGCCAAATAGGACTGTTTGCTTCTCGAGACATTTCGCTTTCCTCTCCTATGTGGGAGTTGGAATTAATCCCAATCTACCTACTTTTATGTATGTGGGGTGGGAAGAGACGTCTATACTCAGCCACGAAGTCTATTCTATACACAGCTGGTGGTTCTATCTTTCTCCTAATAGGAGCCCTAACTATGGGTTTCTACGGGACCCAGGAACCCTCCTTCAATATCCGAGATTTGGCAAGCAGATCACATCCTATATCACTAGAAGTGCTTTCTTATCTAGGATTCTTCGTGGCGTATGCCGTGAAACTGCCAATATTCCCTTTTCATACTTGGTTGCCAGACACTCATGGGGAAGCACATTACAGCACATGTATGTTGCTGGCTGGGGTATTACTAAAAATGGGAGGGTATGGATTGATTCGAATTAATATGGAATTATTACCTCATGCTCATTCCATACCTGCTTCGTGGTTGGTGCTATTCGGATCAGTCCAAATTGTTTATGCATCCCTGATTCCGCCGGGTCAGCGTAACCTTAAGAGGAGAATAGCGTATTCATCAATTTCCCATATGGGTTTTGTAACAATTGGAATTGGATCCGTGACAGATACGGGTCTTAATGGAGCTGTGTTACAAATGATTTCCCATGGGTTAATAGGTGCCGCTCTATTTTACCTTGCAGGGACTTGTTACGATAGGACACGTACCCTTTATCTCGATCAATTAGGGGGGATGGCTACCCCAATGCCCAGGATATTTACTATGTTTAGTATCTTCTCAATGGCATCCCTTGCATTACCCGGGATGAGTGGGTTTGTATCGGAATTGATGGTATTTCCAGGAATAGTGACTAATCAGCATTATTCATCTATATCTAAGTTATCGGTTGTAGTAGTCGAAGCGATTGGTACAGTATTAACTCCCATTTATTTGTTATCTATGTTACGTCGAATATTCTACGGATACAGAATATCCAACTATTCGGATCCATATTCAGTTGATTCCGGACCGCGGGAAATATTCATATCGATTTGTCTCTCTTTACCAATCCTCGGTATCGGTCTGTATCCAGACATGGTTGCATCTCTACGGAATCACAAAATACTATCTATCCTGGTTCCGTACTCTTTTATGGGATAGTAGAGGGGCAATAAAACGCAGTATCGTTTGGATCGGTAGTCGAACATATCTATTCAATGAGGATTACTCTTGGAAGCGGTTCTGGTATTAATTCCTATAAGGGAAGGCAGTGGGAATCCATGCCGCTGGCGACGTAATTGCATGAATGTCTGGGTGAGGAATCCACAGCGCGATTCCTCATGCAGACTCTGATTCAAATCACGAATTGATTACATGTAACACTTCAAGCATCTGACGAGGTAACATTTTTTGTTATCTCTCCCCCCGATCGAATTAGCGGTCTTCTACCTAATTATTAAGTAAGCCACCCGTGATTATGTAAACCGATTCCTGGTGGATTAACCCCTGAGAAACAAATCCAAGCAATGAAGAATCCTGTAGATGCTACAATAGCAGGCCCTTCCCCCTGCCAACCACTAGTTATTCTGGTATGGAGATGAATAGCATATATCAGCCGAGTCACTAATGCCCAGGTTTCCTTAGGGTCCCGGCTCCAGTAGGATCCCCACGCTTCATTAGCCCACACTGCTCCAGAGAGAATACCAACAGTCAGTAGAGGAAACCCTAAGCTGATGATTCGATAACTCCATCGGTCCAATTGGTGGATCAATCGGCACCTACGTGAATTCAAGGATAGTCGATGAAAACTGTTTCTCGGATTACTTCCTGCCTGCTCGTAGCAGTGTATATCCACTCCCGGAGAGGGGGTCCAGGTAGGAAATTCTTGATTTGGACCGGGGATAGAAAATTGTTCTGCGTCATAGGTGGCAATCGGTGGAGATGTTGCTGATGGAGATCCACATAACGAAGTCACATGGCTTAGTGGCATCATACTTACATGCGTCATTAACCGATGAGGTTGCAGAGCAGGTACTAGCGGTGTGGATTGTTGCATTTCCTCAGGAAGACCCAGAGTTGCGAATCCATGGGTCGACATGGCACCTGGTGCCGTGACTGCACCTGACCATTCGTTCCGACTCCTAATTCTCATAATTACATGCATTGGGGAGAAGCTCCGTGAAAGAAACATAGATGATTCATGTAGATTGCTCGGTGGTAGATGTTTGGGTTGAATCCGACGAATCGTCGTAAATCCCGTTATACAGATGAAAGCAATTGTCATACCTCCAACGCTCAAACTAATGAGTCTCTTGAGCTTGCGAGCCAGCCCCATCCGGTGAAACAGAGTGACGGAAAGAAGCGTAAGAAAAGAAATGTGAGCGAATATGTGCTCTATATCGGTGTGAATCGTAATGAGGAGAATCCAGTGAATTAGTGAGATTTTGGAGAGTATGTACCACCCACCCATTATTCCCAGGAGATTTCGGGTTTACCCCTTAAACGTCGAAACGGGGAGAATTCCCTATTCCTACTGCTTTTCCCAGTGGTTGTATCAGACACAGCCCTCGCCTGCAGGTTGAAATTAAATGCCGCTACTCGGATTCGAACCGAGATGCTCTAGCACTGCTTCCTAAGAGCAGCGTGTCTACCAATTTCACCATAGCGGCTCGCTACTCGTTATACTTATCGTAATTAATGATATCACATCTTCGGGTGAATCGTCAATCTTCCTGGGGGAGAGTACACACGCACAACAAGGGACCTTCCCTGTCTATAGTTGATTAGGTATACGGCGCTATACTTGTATAGGAATAACGGGATATGGCGTAGCTCGGTAGCGTGCCATCTTGGGGTGATGGAGGTCGCAGGTTCAAATCCTGCTATTCCGAATAAACGAGGTCGGAACATATTTTAAACGGAATAGAAGACGTTCCCGTTCCGGGAACGCAGATTTATCTCCCGATTCTCTTTGGGTGTTATCGACCCATACCCATTCGTAGTAGGGATAGAGATAAATCGATGATCGTGATCGAGACCCTTGTATCATAGGAAGGAAGAGAGGGATTGGGCTCCTTCTTCATGCACGTAACCCCCCCCCCCTCGTGGTTATTACCAACATTCATTGATACAACTCTGTTAGTATTTGGATTTTATTTACCGCACGGTACCGTCACGCAATAATATCAACATGTACCCGTACTACTTACTAGGGATCCAAATTCATCAATAAGTTCCCTGACAATCACTTATCTCGTCTTCCCCGTTCCAACAAACAAATAGTTCACTATCTATTCCGACCGACCCCACGTCCTATTGATACGGCAATTCCTGTTACAACCGGGGAGTACTACTGACCAGTTTCAGAAATTTTTTCATTTGTCACATAGTAAAAACTTCTCGACCGTCCAGTCAAAATGGATTTAGCTGGAGAAAAAGCTTTCGATGCTACTTCATTAGTTTGGGTCTTCCAAATATGATTGCGAATCTTCCTCCGCGACCTAGAAGTACGTTTTTTTGGAACTGCCATAATGAAATCTATCTATTCGGTTTTATCATCGAAATGAATGCGACGAGTATGTTGATACGTACGAGTAGAATCAATATAATGAGGGAGGGGGTGATTGCGTAGAATCATTAGAAGGGGAACAACTGGGGGAACTGGGTTTCCATTCTATGCAAAAGAATCCCAGCAAGAATCATTGACTTCTTTATGATAACAATTTGCTAACCAACCAACTCCTTTCCATTTAAGCAAATGGGATCTACTACAGATCGAACCAAATCCTGTCTGTATCCCGATTTCCTTCGCGTCTTCTTCTTAGAATGGATCTTCCGTATCACTTTCTTCCTCTCGAAACAGGGATGCAAGACGCGCCCCCTAGCAGTTGCGTTACTCAGCCGGGGATGTCCGAGATCAATTTTGGATCCGTGACAAACCAATGAAACTCGATATATCGACATTACCGTATTGGACTCTGATGCGTTGTGCCCAAGCAGAGCGAAGTGACGAACATCATAGAATCTCCCCGGTTCTACTCGGAGTTGTTTTCCTCCAGTATCAATTGCTGCATGTCTATCCGTAATAGTCTTGTCGTGTGAAAAATAACCCAAAACAACTCAATCGGTTTGGGGTCAAAAAATGGAACCTAGATAAGTATCTCCGACACATTTGATTCCTGTCAAGTCTCGACGCCGGGCTCGCACCAGAACGAGAAACAAATGGATTATTCGGTTTGATACGCGTGATCTCACCTGTCCATATATATTCCATTCTTCGACGCTCCATATATCTGACAACTATTGACAGAAAGAGTTCCAACCCGGGTTAAATATGTTTATGGAATTATCTTATGAATGTGCTTGGATTGTCCCCTCACGCCCATTCGTAACCTCTGGTTTGATCGGATTGGCATCGTTTCTTTTTCCAAAAGCCACTAAGAGCCTTCGTCGTATACGTGCTATGCTCAGTGTTCTTTCATTAGCCGCAGCTATGTCCGTCTCTATCGCAACATTCTGGCAACAAGTTACTGGTCGCTCCACTTTTGAATACTCATGGTCATGGATTCCCAACGACGATATTTCTCCAAAGATAGGATTTTCAGTTGATTCACTTACTTCCATTACGTCGATATCAGTCACCACCATAGGTGTCTTGGTTATGATTTACAGTGATAGTCATATGCGTCACGACTAGGGATACGTAAGGTTTCCCGTCTATTTAAGTTTCTCCACTGCCTCCACGTCAGGATTAGTGTTCAGTCCCAATCCAATACAGATTCATGTTTTTCGGGAATTAGTAGGGATGTGCTCTTACTCGCCGATAGGTTTTTGGTTCGCACGACCAAGTGCTGCTAATGCCTGCCAAAAAGCTTTTGCAACTAATCGTACAGGAGATTTCGGATTATTATTGGGTATATTAGGTACGTATTGGATAACTGGTAGTTTCGAGATCCGCGAATCGTGTGATTGATTTAGTGAGTTGATTGATAACAACAGCGCCGGCTCCTCCCTTGCCAATACATGTGCTCCTCTACCATTTTTGGGTCCGGTATTCTAAATCTGCACAATCCCCACTCCACGTATGGTTGCCCGATGCAACGGAAGGACCCACACCTATTTCGGCTCTTATACACGCCGCTACTATGGTAGCTGCGGGAATTTTTTTTGTAGCTCGAATGCTTGAATTGTTTGAAACCTTACCTCTAAGCATGAATGTTATCTCCTGGATAGGCGGAATAACGGCTCTACTGGGAGCGACGATAGCTCTTGCCCAGAAGGATATCAAGAAAGGTTTAGCTTATTCTACTATGTCTCAATTGGGCTACATGATGCTGGCTCTAGGTCTCGGTGCTTATAAACCTTCGTTGTTTCACCTCATTACACATGCCCATCCCAAAGCTTTGCTATTTCCCGGATCCGGTTCAGTAATTCATTCGATGGAAAGGGTTGTCGGATACTCTCCCAATAGAAGTCAAAATATGTCTCCCACGGGTGGTTCGCGAAAATATATGCCAATTACTGGAATCACTTTTCTTTCAGGTACTCTCTCTCTCTGTGGTATACCACCTCTAGCTCGTTTCCGGTCCAAAGATGAAATTATTGCAAAGAGTTGGCTACGTTCCTTTCCCCCCGGATGTATAGCCTCATTCACAGCAGTTCCAACTGCTTTCTACATGTTCCGCATCTATCTCCTCACGTTTGAGGGAATCTACGCGCCGGTGGCGGTACCAATTCATCCCATTCCTCTATGAATAGTGTCATTCGGAGTAACACCAAAACGATAGGCAACGAGTGGAGATGGGTATGATGTTCCTCCACCCCCGCGAGACGAAGGAGTCGATTCAGCAGGAGGTTATGACGGGGAAGATTCAGTCGATAGAAAAGTTTCTGCAGAGTCCAATATTCGTTCTGAGTCTCTATATCCTAAGGAATCAGACGTTTCGATGGTATTGCCTTCAGTAGTACTGTCGATACCAACTTCGTTGGTTGGATCAATAGGAGTCAATCTCGCTGGAGGAGAAAACTGGTCCCGATTTGCTATCCGAGTGGTTAACTCCCCTTGCAGGCTTTTCAGAGGACAACAACAATCCCGAAAATTTGGTACAATTGCTAATAGATTCAGGCAGGTTCGGTTGGTCTATCACTAGCCGGAATATCTATCTCCTACGTGATTTATGGACCGATAT
Organism: Dipteris shenzhenensis; assembly: GCF_047967505.1. NCBI lineage: Eukaryota > Viridiplantae > Streptophyta > Polypodiopsida > Gleicheniales > Dipteridaceae > Dipteris > Dipteris shenzhenensis. The sequence goes on along the minus strand of NW_028239649.1, from coordinate 68,835 downwards.
CCTCTCACACACAACTGCGGTGATATTGATCCTTTTGCCAAACCATCTATGGGTTCATTTTAACCGTCTCATTGGGGACTGGTCACACAACCGGGGTTACATCGATCATTACTACGATATCCTTCTAGTGAGAGGTATTCGATTCCTGGGTGAGTTAACTCTTCTTTTCGACCAATGGGTAATTGACGGAATTATTAATGGCACCGGTATTTTGAGTTCCATAGGTGGAGAAAGCGCAAGATATGGGGAGGGCGGGAGAGTATCTTCTTATTCATTCGGATTGATGATTGGTATTATTCTACTGCTAACTGCCTTCGTTTCTCTTGTCTCCTAAGAGTTTTTTTCTTCTCCTTTCCAAGATATTCCTTATACCTCTATAAGTATCCTGTGACTATTCTACTATGTTTTCCGGAAAAGGAGAAATAGAAACTAGTGATTGGTGATCGATCGATATGCATCTTGGGGTTGGGGGGGGGCGATCAATCACGACAAGATCAACCATGACCGAGATCTTCCACACCAGCCCCCCCCCCGATTCGTAGGCTCTATCCGAGAAGGCAAAAGGGATTGCTATCATTACTGCTTCTTCCTATAATGAGAGTTAGGGTGTACGCGAGGTTCATGAAGTCTCGAAGAAAGCTTTGGGTCTTCGAGTGGTTAACGTCTTGCAGATCAAGGGGCGGCTCAAGGAACAAGAGTCTCTGGAAGTATATGGGATTGAATCATCTGCCACTTTCCTCGGTAGCTCAGCGGTAGAGCGGTCGGCTGTTAACCGATTGGTCGTAGGTTCAAATCCCACCCGGGGAGATTCATCCATTTCCAGTAGGATAGAAGATAGTCTAGATGATGTACCTCCCTTCAATAGGGATAATACTTCACTTACGTCAGGGGAGGGGGAGGTACCTCCTCATAATATATATCGTAGAAACCGATAGTATCTTTGAAGATTTACATTATCCACATTCGAGATTCTCAGTAATGAGGTAGTTCTCCCACACCCGTATGCCGAATCGGGACTATAACCATATAGTCGATCAACCGATAGAGGATTCAATATCATGCCTATTTTAAGCTCTAATAATGGATAGAAGACTCCATACCCTCCCTTCTCTTGGCCAATCTAATGCTTCTAAGGATCCGAGTCTAGCGTCGCTTCTTCGAGAATCCCTACTCCAGAGTACTGAATGGTTGGGATAAGCAAATCAATCAATCTTTGTTTTGTCCTCGTCGGAGTCTAGATGTATCGAAGGCTTCTACTCGCTCGACTTGTTACTAGATTGTAAAACCGGAGATTCCACCCCCGGGAATTCTTCCGATGGGGTTCCCCCCAAGGGG